>NW_018164607.1:214077-219939 GCF_001263595.1 Phalaenopsis equestris | reverse complement strand
TATATATATATATATATATAATCCATTAATATTCTCATTTTTCGGAATTTTTATTTACAAACACGCATTGGGTTAACAATTTATGTTAATATCCAAAAACGAAAATTTTCTTCCATTTTATTACTCTAATAATAATAATTTGCTAAAAGAAAAATAGCTATTGCTATAATGACTAAAAGTTCTATTTAATATTTTTGTCAAGGAAAATATAATTTATATAATTATATTTAAGCAAATAATGTCTTAGCTTAATGCGCACAACCAATAATTTGGCAAGTAAGAACTAAAAAATCGCTTTCATTGATTTTTTCAAATGTGTGAGGTGATTGGAAAAGAGAATGTGTGTTGACAAAATATACATCATGTATCATGCGGGGGCTGTAAGAGTTAACCCATCAAGAGTAACAAATATTATAGTTTAGTTAAAATTACAAGTGTGTGTGTAGAAATTACTATGGAAAAAGTGTGAACTAGCATTAGAATTATTTTCGCTGCAAAATTTGAGTCCATTTAGAATCGTCTGTGGTTCCGCTCCCAAGAGAATCAATGTAGATAGGTTGCACCGAGTGGAGGACGCTGAATCAACAGTTTAACGTCGTACTAGCTTCCGTTATAACCGGCGCTAAAATCACTTGTTAACATCAGCATTTGCAGATGCTAATGCCAACTCAAAAACCCTGAAATAGGGCTCCCACGAAACTGCAGCTCCACTTCGTGCCTAAACTCCTCTCCTTCTCCTCCTGCTTTCCTTCGTCACCTCCGAGTTTTTCCGACGATTTCGGGTCTAATTCACCGCTCCAATCCCATCCAAGTTGAGAAATCTTATTCCACACGTCTAAGCTTTGGTTTAGCGTAAGATATATATATATATATTTGTTTTCCGTGCATAGGTGTTAGATTCGAAAATACATAGGTTTTGCTCAATTTCTTTCGCATTCCTCTTTTAGACATTGAATGTATATTGATTTCATGATTTTAAATAAGTTTAGGTATGAGATATGTATATATATATATATATAATTTGTGCTGTGCATCTAAATATGAAAATTTAGATACCTAAGAAATTTGTGTTATGTATGTGAATATGAAAATTTATGTGTGAGATATGTAAATATCTTAGAAATTGTGCAATGGAAGTTTAAGATGGCGGTAGCTAGTGTTAATTTTTGTTTGTTTAGGAGTGAAAAAATGGGGTGGTACTTTAATAGGTTAGTGGGTTGATGGGATAGTTTGGGTGCTAATGGGTTGGTTGATTCTTTTGATTTGTGGGCTTTGGCTTTCTGGTATGATGAGTAGGTGGCCTAGGAATTCGAGTAAGATGTGTAATTGGGCTAGGATTTAAATAAAAAATATAACATTCAGTAGGACACAATGACGTTATACTAATCTATATAATTACATCTATGGTACATATGTATATTTGAAGCATTAGATCGTGGATATATAACATATTATCTCCATAAAAAAAGAATTAACTGACAAGTTTTTTTATGGTGTTGAAGAGTTCTTAAATTTGGCATCGCAACTGCCCTTTTAACTTTCGAAAGGTTGGTTCAGATACCCTGTGTGAAACACAAGAATTAAGCATATCTGAAATCTGAAAAAGTAGAGTTGGACCTATACCGTAGGGGAATTAAACCTGATTATTGTTAATGGACTTCACATGGTGAATTTTAACCATATGTTCAGTACAATCATGTTGGAGCTTCATTAACATATGTCACTCCAACTGTTGGGTTTGATTGTTCAAAAATAGATTTATTTAAAATTTAATGGGTTTATGTTTAAACCAACAAAGGTGGCCTAGGAATTCGAGTAAGATGTGTAATTGGGTTAGGATTTAAATAAAAAATATAACACTCAGTAGGACACAATGACATTATACTAATCTATATAGCTACATCTATGGTACAGATGGATATTTGAAGCAATAGATTGTGGATATATAACATATTATATCCATAAAAAAAAAAAGAATTAACTGACAAGTTTTTTGATGGTGTTGAAGAGTTCTTACATTTGGCATCGCAACTGCCCTTTTAACTTTCGAACGGTAGGTTCTGATACCCTGTGTGAAACACAAGAATTAAGCATATCTGAAATCTGAAAAAGTGGAGTTGGACCTATATTGTAGGGGAATTAAACCTGATTATTGTTATTGGACTTCACATGGTGAATTTTAACCATATGTTCAGTACAATCATGTTGGAGCTTCTTCAAAATATGTCACTTCAACTGTTGGGTTTGATTATTCAAAAATACATTTATTTAAAACATAATGGGTTTATGTTTAAACCAGCAACTCTTTCCTCTATCTAACCTGAATATTAAATAGAGTTTAGATTAACTTGAGTTCCAAACTTTTTATAAGGGCAAACTCCTCCAGTTAATTTTATCTTAAGATATTAAATTTTTAAGTAAATTTTCAATTTAGGCTGATGTTAATTCTTCAAGTTTTTCAAAATTTAGTTTCCATGATTGCTTATTTGAAATTTCAATCTGAAAAATTCAATATGAAATTATTCTTATCAGAATCTAAATGAAAAAAAGTAGGAAGTATCCGTATACTAAAAAACTCATTGGCACTTCAACAACCTTATGGTTAGGCTTTAATAATTTTTTTAGAATGAAGAAATTTATTTGTTTGGGTAGAAAGTTTATTAGAATTTTTAGGACTTATATCTTATGATATCAGATCATTTAAAAACCTAAGAGTGAGGGCTTATGTCGTAGCAAGAAAAACATCCTCAAAATCCTACAACTAAAAGTGAGATTTTCTAAATAAGTAAAACCTCAGACGAAAATTTAAGAAAAAGTTACTTATAATTCAATCCCACAAATGATTGAAACACGCTCAACTCTAAAAAACCGCTAATCCTATTTGGATAGGGCCGCTAGCTAAAACCTCATAGAATCTCAAGATCATGCACATCCGATCTTATGAAATGTAAGTTATGATAGGTTGTTGTTTATTAGAAATAAAATATATATCTTATAGCCTGCTTATAAGGAAACAAGATACCTAAGTATGAGTGGTATGAAAATACCATTGAAAATGCCATAAAACTAATGCAAAATACATAAGATCTTTCATGAAATTGATAAGCTTATAGTCTCATAAGTATATACTCCATCAAACACTAGCCAAAGGCAACATAATTTAGTAATTTTTTTAAGAGTTAAGAATATTATATACAAACTCTAACCAAACATGAGAAAGAAGGTTAGGATTTTAAAAGCACTCATAAAAAAAGATATGAAAGGTTGAGCATCCTATCCTAGGAGCATTCTATAATATTAACCTACTTTATGACTCTAACATCAGTATGTGGGCTCTGAAAATGAAGGAATAGATGAAGGATTCTTGCCATCAGGGTTGACGTCGATCTTTGTCTCACCAGTCTTTTTTATGGAAAGAGAATTTGGAGGCGAAAAGCTCCACTTCTTTGTGGTTCTAAGCTCTTGTAGGAGAACCAACTCTTAGCTTTGATGAAATTAATAATTAAAAGAAGAAATGCTCTTTGAAAGCCTTCTCTCTGATCCTAAAGAGAAAGAAAGAGACTTTCACTGAAGCTAGAATGAGACGAAGAGGAAGGGCAAGAAGAAGGGAAGGAATAGGAAAGTTCTTTCTTCATAAACTTCTCTCCTTAAAGCTCTCTCTTGGTTGTACAAAAAGGAATTCCAAACATAAGTTAAAAGACAACCTACATGAACTCAAACTTGCAAACAAAAGGTAGTAAAATTGTTTTTAATTCTATGAAATATTAATCTATTTGGTTGTCTTAGAGGGGGCAAGTGATTCTCTCTTTCTACTTGAATATTATTCACTTTCTCATGCCAAAATTTTTCCTGTCGTGTGTTGAAATAATCATAATATTTAAAAAATTAGCCCTAACTTGAGCTTCTGTTGGCCCAAGGAGCATGTGTGTGAGCATGCATGGGTGCGTCGGTACTTGCATGTGTTCAGGTGCATGCGTGCACACCTTTAGGTGCGGCCATGTGGAGTGCAAGAGCGCTGGTGTGTGGGGGCACACACAGTTGAGTAGGATGGAGTCTATGTGTGCTCGCATACATGGGAGTGCGCCAACGTGGGCATGCACATGCATGATGAGCATCTGTGTGCACAAGCGTGTACATGGGCGTCACAACTTGGATGGTTACATGCAAGTTACTTCCTGTGGATGTTTTATACTATGAAAAGATATATAAATTAGAAAATTATTTCAAAATATTTGAATTATTTCTTTGCATGCATTATATTAAAACTGAAAACCTTTAAAGTTTTATGAATTAATAAAACCTTGAGCAAATTTTAATATATTTCAATTAAATATTTAGCCACCTTTAATATTCTTTTGATGATTTTACATTCCTTATGATTTTAAGGCTTACAAAAGTATTACCAATAATAAAATATAATTATATATCAATAAAATAACATGCAGATTTTAGGAGGAAAGATCTCCATGTGGAAGGCTTGGTGTCATGTCATCTCCATGTTGTGACGTGAACCAACCCTCATTTGATGATATTTTTTTTATTTATGTATTTTGTTAGATTTTAACTACACATTTTATTACTCACATTCCACTTTAATAATTTGAAAAAAAACATTAAGTTTGCATTATGTTACCCTCATTTATTTCATCTATAAACTCTACAAAATCTGCCATCAATCCTCCCTTGATTCAATTTCATACACCAATATTTTAATACTCATCCCCAAACAATATATTTGATCTTCTTCCCCACATCTAATCTGTCCACAAATCACTTCATTCCTCATTTTTTGTTGTGTAGTCTATTCTTCAAGTCCATATTAAACCAACCATAAAAGATTAACCCAAAACTCGTGTACATGGTGCAGTTCTCGACCAGCTTTGGTATTCTCTTGCCTCATACCATATCTATTAGGTTCTCCCACTTCTTCTTCCACTAACTAAAAATTAATACCCATCCATCCTTCACTTCAAAATCAATCATATGCCTTTCATTAAGTAATATCAAAGTGTCCATCCATCAATGAGTCATAGAATGAGATTCTATGGAAGAATGGTTTTATTGTTTCTAAGCCTTGATTCTGAATTTTAGATCCCTCTTCAATTCAAAAATGGGATATTAACAACCTAAAATCAAATTCATTAATAAAAAAATGTAGCCATGATTCCATCTTCTTTTTCTTCAACTATTTATGAGATGTAAACAATAGAATTCTTCCTTAATCTTGGATATGCACTACACTAATTTGAAAGTTTCTCTATGGAAGTGCTCATAGAAATCGATGTTATGGGTGGTTACAATGTATTGAGAATGATTGCAAGGTTTTTATTAGTATTTTCCTTGACTAAATGATTACATTTGACACCAAGAAAATAACAAAGTAATGAGGATTCACCTGAGGAACAGAGCCATGATTTTTTTTTCTTGTCAAATTAGTGAGGTTGCTTTAAGATATTACATTCATTCTTTATAAAACCTTATGACTATAGATTTCCATTTGAGAAAAAAATAATAAAATTATCTATATCATCCCCTTGGAGTTATTTCCAAGTGAATGACTCATTGTAAAAAGTATATATACAAAAGAAATCAAATAAATGAAAGTCATTTATATTTCTTATGTTCAATGTTGATTTGATCAATATCAGCTAATCCTCCTAAAAGTAGTGTGTTGATAATATACAATTGAAAGTATTAGATTTGGATATGCAATTGTTTCATCAAGGTCTATGAAGCATTAGCATTGGGTTGAAAGAGTTTAAGATTGATGCAAGTGATTAGGAGGGTGGAGGGCACGGCTGCATGAATGCTAGACAAAAAAGGATTTATACTTGAGAGGTTATGAAACAAATATAATATGAA
>NW_018164607.1:206743-212309 GCF_001263595.1 Phalaenopsis equestris | reverse complement strand
TATATATATCAGCTCGTGATTATGGCATTGCCATCTTTTTCTTTATTTATGTAATTTAATTGATATGAGCGACAAATTACGAAATATAAAACTCAACCCTATCATTTAAAATATATATTTTCTTCCCTAGTTGCACTCATCTATTATTGGTCATATTTTATTAAGGGTATAATTACGAAGGACAGCGGGCCCAATTGTGTGGGCCTCATTCTAACAATAAAAAAAAAAAAGTACATATCACACACAAATTTACGTACGATATCTGTACATAATAATCAAAGTAAAAATAATTTTTATAAATTTTCTTATTTATGTAATACTTAAAATTTTATTATTACATTAAAAAAATTATTTTTTAATGATTTTTAAAAATAAAATATATATTTTCTCACATAAATTTATGATATTAAAGCGTTGTAAATATAATTATAAAAGTTTAGACTTTAGATATATAAATACATAAGAAATAATGGTATGTATGCAGATTTCTCTCTAATCAACTTATGATAGTAGAGCTTATTTGCTATTTAAGAAATCCTGGATAAAAAAAAACCACATATAAATTCATAGATTAATAATAAATAAATAAACAAATATATTGCTCCTTCTTTTTGATCGAGCAGGCAGAAAATTGATTTTAATTAATTATATATAAAATAATTACTGTATATTTTAATAGTTTGATGGTGATAGCATGTACGCTGGTGTCAGTGGGGCGTGTAGACTGAAAGATGTGCTCCGGAAGCCAAATCTTCTTTAGGACTTGGCTTTAACCTTTCTCTTCGACCGAAATTTAGAACACAAATTTTGAGGAGGGGATGAAGACCACAGAATGCATGCCATGAGGTTCACTAACTTTATTTTACAAATCATGTTAATTTAGATAAAAATCATTTGTAAATAAGAAAAAAGCTTTGTTTTAGCATGTGTCTGATGAGCCAATTTCTTAAAAATTTGGGGGAAATTGCATGCATTGCACTTAAAATATTATTATTTACAATTCTAGCTTCTCTTTCATCTATTTTTTTTTAATTCCGACTCAAATTTAAAGCACAATAAAACTTTACTCATATCTTTCATTTTCATCAACTAGAACCAAGTATTCAAAACGAGACCAGACATTGAACGGGTTTCATTATTCAAATATTAAGGTGATATTAAATAAATTTATTTAAATAAAACATAATAGTTGAGGCGTCATCAGCAAAATTAATAATTTGGCATATATCTCAAGGCATTTAGTACGACTCTTGAGAATTTTTTTTTGAGAAAAAATTATCATGATTCAAATTAAAAATCATTCAGAACTCTAAAGTCATCAGCAAAATTAATAATTTGGCATATATCTCAGGGCATTTAGTACGGCTCTTGAGAAATTTTTTTGAAAACAATATCCTGATTCAAATTAAAAATCATCCAAAACACTAATTTCATCATACTCATAGTCAAATTAACTAACTCAAAAAGACGAATCCTATTATACCAAAATTGGTCCAATCTAAATCAAATCAACACTGATCAAGCATTTAAATCACTCTTTGAGGCTTTCGTTGGTTATTTGGAGAGTTAAGTGAACTCCAAAGTTGATGTTTGAATAATCAATTTGAGTGTCTTGATGTGAGAAATCCAATGAGCTCAGGATAACGTAATTTTGTGGTCTTTAAGACTATCATATTATTAAAAAATCTTCTAAGATCAAGGGGAAGGAACATATGTCGTTTGATCGGGTGGCTTTGGTGGCAATTCGCTAAGGAACAAAAATGTTCCTCTAGTGCCTTAAATAGACCCCCACTATTCACTTGGATGGAAGATTAAGGAGAATAAGGTGTCACTTTTCAATGTTGTTGTAGACTGAAAACCCAATGATAACTCTCGTCCACCATAATAGTTGCTTGCCGCTTGTCCTCCACTGTTGACAACTACCAACAAACCCATGCTCGCCGCTGTCGGTGGAATTTGTAGAGTAATAAAGTACCCTGCAGAATAATGATGCATATTATAGAGTAATGAAGTATCATGTGGAGTAGCGATGCACGTTATAAAATAACAAAGTATCTTGCAGAGTAACTACGCACATTATAAAGTAACGAAGTACTATATTCAGTGACAAAGTCTCTTGCACATGGACTAACACAGTGTTCTCAATATTTTGCAAAGATGTACCCTCAACACTGTAACAAGAAACCAATCAATAACTTTCATCAACAACTACTTTAAATCATTGTAATGTGAACCTTTATGAATAGAAATATTGTGCTTGGAGGAACATTGTAACTTTGGATAAGGGCTTATCATTTTACTTACGAACTTATAGTTGATTATTTCAACAAGGCTAGACCCCTTGATTTTTTTCTCTCTATTGACTTTTCCACATAGAAATTCTTAATGTCTCCTTCTGTTTTTTTTATTATCTAGGTGCGTACTTGATTTTATAGAATGGTGGGATGTTAAATTATTACTCTAACATTATGAATTTTCTATCATGCAACAGTTTGACACCGTCTATGGGAAATGAAATTTGAGTGATAGAATTGCATACTTCTTTGATGTCTAATAAGCATAATACATGCACTTCATGCTGTAGCACCCATTATTACAGGGCACAATCTCAAAATGCGGGACTTCAAGTCTCTGGACCAATTTTTAATGATACAAATCATCTTGTTATTGAACAAACCTCCCTTGAACCATTTGAAGATCATATATGACGAATGGAGGAATCTCATAATGAGATTCTCCAAATCTTATGTGAAGTTTGACAACCAATGCTTTCAAATACTAATGGGGCACATCTACTTAAAAATTATTTGATGATGGGTACTTGGTTAGTAGCCCATCCACAAACTGGAGCTCCTCCTCAAAAAATTGAGCTCATAGACACTGTTAGCTCTACACATTCACTTCCTACAACTAAGCCTAGCAGCAAGCTTCCGATATGCCTGAAGAATGTAGTGTAACCTCATGCAATCAGTAATGAGTTGCAACGTCTAGTAAGGGAGGAGTTTCTTATGAGCGATAGAAATCATTTCTCAGTTTAATGTGGCAAGTGTATTCTCCACTAGTTGAGATTCTCCATCAAAACTCTTTTCCAATGGTATTTAAAATTTCTAGCATTGATGCTTATAATGGCATTCTGACCCGTAAGAGCATGTAGATCACTTCATAATCATTATACACATACAAAAAGCTTCTACTGCTCTTATTTCTTTAGTTTTTCATGCAACACTTAAAGGCCAAGCATGAAATTAGTTTAGCTCACTTCCAGGAGGGGGAAGATTAGAAAAGCAATTCATTACAAATCAAAGGATCATTAATGGCTCCTCTAACCTTTCTGGGATTTGCTTAAGTGATGGAGAGTCACAGAAAGATTATTTTTGGAGATTCTTCATTAAATCTAGTCAAATCTCAGAAGTAGATCCAAAGTTACAAAGAGATGTGTTCTTAGGAGGACTACGCCTTGGCCCTGTCCACACATCTTTGATGCGGGAGGCACAAATTGTTGAGGCACAAATTTTCACTAATGAAGCTATTAATACACATAAAGAAGATCCCATAAATCTTTCTTTAGCATCATAACTGAAGAAGTTCAAACTAAGGGGGAAGCTTAATTTGTTCCCTTAACCACAGAGACGTGAATCTCAAACTAAGAATGAGAATATAATGCTCAACACTTCATGTATCAATATCATAATGGTGATTCAGGATAAAGACACTCTTAAGTGGCCACCTATTTTCAAGCCCAAAGGAAGGGATTCAAGAGCAATATTGCCACTTTTATTAAAGTTATAACCATCATAATGAAGCATGTTTTCAACATAAGGAGGAGAATGAATGGCTGAACTAACAAGGGAACTTGGGAAAATTCATTCAAAGTAAGATCCCCCACAATAACAATGCCTCTATTGAGGGAAACAAGCCCAAAAACAACAACGAGTGAATCATCAAACTACTGATGAAATTTTAATGATTATTGCAGGACAACTGATGGTCAACCAAGTTATTATTACCACTTATGAGGAGCCTTCAATAAAGAAATCCTCTATTAGTCATTCCATCACATTTGATCAATATGACGTTCAAGAGGTAACAGTAGAACAACAACAACAACTACAACAACAAAGCCTAAATCCCACTACGTGGAGTCGGCTACATGAATCCTTTTTCCCCATTGCGTCCTATTTAGTGTCATATTTTCATTTGGTTCTAGTAAATTAAGATCATTTTTAATACAATAAGCCCAAGTCTTCCTAGATTTACCTTTGCCTTTCGTAACACAAGTAGAATCTAAAACATCTACTCTTCTAATCGGATCATCAGATCGTCGACGTTTAATGTGACCAAACCATCTAAGACGACTTTCTCTAATTTTTGTCTGTCACAAGAGCTACACCAACCCTATCACGAATATATTCATTTCGCATTTTGTCTCTAAGTGTAAAGCCACTCATCCACCTAATCATTCTCATCTTGGCAACACTTAACTTATTATTATGCTTCTCTTTTAAAGGCCAACATTCAGTGCCATAGAGCATTGTAGGTTTCACCACCATCTTATGAAATTTTCCTTTCAGTCTAAGTGGCACTTTTCTATCACACAAAAGGCCCGAAGCATTCCTCCACTTCAACCAACCAACTTGAATTCTACTATTAACATCCCCATCTATATCACCATCACTTTGAACAACAGACCCAAGATATCTAAATCGTTCACACTTTTTAATAATTTGATCACCCAAAGTCACACTTCTGTCACTAGAGCTATTACTACTAAAATTACATTCCATGTATTCAGTTTTAGTTCTACTTAAACGAAGGCCTTTAGACTCCGATGTTGACCTCCATAATTCAAGTTTTTCCTGGACTTTTTCTCTCATTCAAGAGGTAACAGTACTACACAAAAATCCTCTTGTTATAATCACTAGGATCATTGACACTTGTTATAATATCAATAAAATTCTGGTTGATGGAGGGTGCTCAATCAATGTCTTATTCTACTCAACTTTATTGGGTATAAGGTTGACCAAGGAAAATTTTAGCCTATTGTTAAACCTCACTATGGCTTCCATACTTAGCTAGCGAACTTCAATGGGACAATCACTCTCTGCATTATACTGAGAGTATTCCCTTTGTTGATGGCTCACATGATCCAATTCCTTGTACTATAGTTAGAGTCAGCATACAATGTCATCTTTGGAAGACTTCTCTAATCAATCTTAGGGGCTAAGGTCTTTATAATGCACCTTAAAATAAAGTTCCCAACACTATATGTAGTTGGTGTTCTATAAGTGGATCAGAAAATATCACGATCATACTATCTCAAGCAAGCTCAATCATGCCCATCAGAGACTCTTAGTAACAAGGGTTTTGATCTCTAATTAAGATATATCCCAACAAGTTTTAATAGTTGAAAATTTAATTTGTGTCCCTTGTTAGAGTAAAACCCCCGTTAAACAATGTAGCTCAAATATTTAGTTTTAAGTGAGCAAAAGTGGGAGTATGACATGCCTAAAAATGTGCTACTTATACACACACACACACACACACACACACACAGATATATATATAT
>NW_018164607.1:184649-202597 GCF_001263595.1 Phalaenopsis equestris | reverse complement strand
GGGGAAGTTTTAAAAGAGTAGCCCCCAGCCACCCTCATTTTTGTAGAAACCCTAGTAGACCATCTTACATATATATATATATATATTATGCTCATTTCTAATGACATGCACTTTAATGGAAGGCAGTTTGCTTGTTTTTTATTACAATTACAAAAGATAGAGTTTTGGAAAAAATAAAGGAGCAAAATGGGGTCAAATGGAGCAAAAGAGCACAAAGTGAACTCGCACTTAAGCGTCAGACTCTATACGTGGAAATAAAGAGCTCGACACCATGACACTAAGATCTAGCGCCTAGGCGTCAGACAGTTATGTTGGGCTTCTTGAAGTTTGGCGTCCTAAACGCTAGAATCAATTTTGATTATTATGCATTGATTTTGGATGAATTTTGAAGGGGCTTCTGAAGTGAATCTTGGGAGTTTTGAGAGGTATCACATAAGGAGTCAGGAGAGGCCAAAAAGTGAGGGTCTAGAGAGTCTTGGAGTAGTGGTCGTGGTGTGTGGTGGAGGTGATTTGTTGCGAGATTCTTTTGGTGTCAAATGGTAAGGAGAGTTGAAATTTAATCTAAGGAACTTTAGAGGATTTTCTTGTGGAGGAGTTTAAGATAGGTACTTTGTATTTTTGTTTGAGTTATATTTTATTGTGTAAACTTGAACTTTAATATAAATCATGTTTGTTATGTTAATTCATGAAGTCTAAGTAGTTTTCTTTATCTTTCTTCTTGTAATAAGAAATGAACATGTGTATGATTAATTTTTGTTTAAGATTTCTCTTGTCTCATACTTGTGATGATTCATTACTTCATATTTAATTTACATATTCAATATGACCAATTGGTATGTTAAAACTTGTTGTGAATCCATAATGACCCGGGAGGGGTATGTATTCCTCAACTAGTAAGAATCACATTAAACTAGTAAGAATCACATTAAATTTTAAAGTGATATTTTTATTTTTTGAGATAATATATTACTTTTGATGACATATTTAATTATTAAAATAAATAAAAATATTTAAAATTTGTATGACATACATAAAATAAATCAATAGTACATGAATTACTAATAAGGGATTCTTGGTTGTTTTAGGTTAACTACCTTTATAACTAAATAAACTTACAGTCCTAATAATCTGAAATGATAAAACCATGGAATCCTTATCATACTATATAAATCAAACTCTAAGAAAATCTTATCATCTCTTTTGATGTTCATTCCACTCCTATAGTAATTTTATTGATTTAATTTCATAGGTTCATATTTGATATTGGCCGCCACCCATTTGAGATATGTTATTCATCCTCTACCTTATAGCCTAGTTTGACATTGAAGCACTAAGATTTCTCTATTAAGTGATGATCTTGATTTATTAATGATTCCTTTCACAAGATATCAAAAGGTAAGGAAGGTTTATTTAATCTAGGGGTTTTCCTTGTATTCCCTAATAAGAAATTTACAAAAGAAATATTTTTCTTTGAAAGTTTCCCCTGGGAAAATTTTTCTTGAATCTCTAGTTATCTATATATGGAAGATTTATATAGGCCTTTTAATGGATAGGCTTTCAAGGTGATTTGGTTTGATTTTTTTTTGGACCTCTACTCCTGATCCATCTCATTAAGACCATACTACGAAAATTCTTTGCATTCTCTATATGTCTTTATTTGATTGTGTTATTTTTCCATCTTTCTTGCACTTTTACTAGTCATTTTAATTATTTAGTAATTTTTTTCTATTTGAAAAGGAGAATAATAAAATTAAATTCGACAAACTATTGACTCCGAAGAAATTAAAAATAATAATAATAATTAATTATTATTGATCTTGGATATGAAAAATCACATTATTAGTTTCATAAAAGAGTTGGACGATAAAAAGTCCGAGGTGAAGTGGTAAGGTGATGTGATATAATTTGGTTTCAAGTTAGAATAAAAAATAACTCACATAACACTTATCAAGTTAGTAGTTTCATTTCACTACTAGTCCTTCTCATAACTACATACACATAAGCTTTGAAAATAAATTATACCTCCTAAAACTAAGTGTAAAATTGCATTAAAAAAGGTAATGATAATTAAGATTTTATACTCCTAAGTATTACACGGCAAAGCTTATCCACCTAAGCATACTTTACTTTTCCTTTACCATTATTTTCATAAATTTATTTTTCATGCATTGCTTCTCCACTTAAACTAAAATTATTTTCATAAATTTATTTTTCATGCATTGCTTCAAGTCTCCCCACTTAAACTAATTTAAACTAAATCTCCTCCAAAGATTTGAAGGTTTTGTAGGTTGCATAAACTGAGTATAAGAGATTCCTCTTACAAAAATTACTATTTTCTAGTACAAATGCTAAACATCAAAAAACTTAATAAAAATTAATTAGTATTATAATAAACACAAGTATTAGGGCATTTGGAAACATAAGCTTGCATTTTTTTTGTAGGTTAATATGAATAGCAAAGTTAGCATTATAGCTTTGAGAAGCAATAGGATATATAGAATATATATTTATGGAGCTTACATGCCCACGTGGGAGTCTTAAGAAAAAAAATAAGAAAATTATGTCATATGTTATATAGTATGGAGCTTGAGTAGACTTGTCATTGACAATATTTTTAGTGTAGGCGTCAACATTTTGTTATTCTCCTCTAGCCATAAAATAACTTGCTATTTCACAAATAATCTATTTACTACATATTTTTATTTGATATTTGTACATCTTGTTGAAAATGGATGAAAGAAAATTTTGGAAAAAAAGACTTTTTCACTATTTATAGGTAATAATATTAATGCTAAAAAAGTTTCTTACCAACTTTACTAAGCTTGAAGCTATATGCATTTAAGATATAAGGTGTATGGTGAATTTTGAGTAGAGAATGATGAAGAGTAATGTTATTTAGTGTGATGAGAAGTAGGAGGACCCGGTGGATGCCATTTGAAGCTTAGAAAGCTTTAGGAAACAGAAGAAACAATATTGCTTAGATCTTCAGTGTGGATATAGAATTTGAGCTAATTTTTTTGTGGCGCTTTTTATATATAGCATGTGTTATGAATATGCATGAGGAAGAAATAGAAGGAAGTTAAGCATGGATGGCTTGAGTTTCTTTTCCACTTTTTCTATCTTAGAATTTCATTTTCTTGCTCTTAAGAAGTGAATTATATTTTCTCAAGATAGGTGTTCCATTATCCTCACTTGATATATCAATTTTTATTTTACTTATTTTTAATTTTTATTTTTGCGGAGCATGGCTATTATACGAGCCCACAGGCACCCTCATGTGCCTAACTATTCAAGAATCGCCCTTACTATCGGCAAGCTGGCCAAAGGGGGATTCAAACCCGTGACTTAAGATGACTTACGACCTTCAAAGAGGCGGCTCTACCAACAGGCCACGGCTGGCGACACACACACGCGAACGCGCGCGCGCGCGCACTCACACAGATACACACACCTTATACTCAAAACTTATGTATATAGATGCCTAACACCCAAGCATCACTTTTTGTGAAGATTATCATGCTCTCACATAGGAGTAGAGTAGAAGGATGAGAAATATGGGAGACTTGGAGGTCTTGTGCCCCGTAACCTTGCCGTCCCAATTAACTCTATTGCCTCCAAAGCTTTCAGGCAGGGCAAAGAGCGTGAGAGAGTTTTGGGCGAGCGCAGTGGGAGGGAAGGGGAAGAGAAGGCGCAAAGGTGGAAAATAAAATGGAGAACGTGGGATGTGATTTCTAGGTCTATTGCGTCAGACTTTAGATATGATTTGTGGAGTATTTTTTCGACTCTATTAAGTAAGGCTTTTGTGTCGACTTATTTGACGCAAAGTAGTCTCTAAAATCGCTAAATGCCAATGCAAATTTCATATCCTTTTGCATCGAATATTTAAAGGCTATTCTAATTCAAATTCCATCGCAGATAACATAGTATGTCGTGTAGCAGTCGCAAAATCCGACGCAATTATATGTGTCAAACATTTCCGACACAAATTTCAAACGCTATTGGGCAATTTTTTTGTAATATAGACAGAGTCTGGCAGCTTGACGGCTTTGGTAAGGCAGCAGTGATCTGACAACATAGGCAACCATTTACCATTGGTCTGCTGGTGGTGAAGGTGATCTTGCAGTGAAGGCAGTTCGATTGTGGTGGCCAATCAGTGGTGGCGGCAGTCAAATGATGGTGACCAAATGGCGATGAGTGGTGATAATGGCTCGGCGGTGACAATGACTCAACGACTAGGTGGCCTGGCTGCGGTGGTGGTCAGACGACAGTGACCCTATAACTTCAACTGTATGCTCCAAGCCGAAGTTCTCCTTTTTGAAAAGAGTGGAGCTCTACATTAGATTTGTAAATGGCATCCTATGTAAATAGTGTTGAATCTGGATTATTTTATTGGATAACACAAAGTTTCCCTTTGATCACATAGTATTTTATAGAAATCTAAGTGTCTTAATGATTTCAAAAATAAGTGATCTTAGATTTTTAGACTCGGCTCGTCGATACACATGATATGACTATGACGGTGACAGATTTATAGATCATTCACTCTTAAAATATATTTCAAAGCATCCAACTTTGCTTTAAGAGTTTGATCTCGAGCTACCTGGACTCAGGTCGGAATGTTATTTATGTCATCTGGTTCGTCACTTTGAGACCCTTCCCACAATCATAAATTGAAGTGCAGACATTTCCATTTTTGATTTTGAAGCTTTAGATAAAAATATGAGCTGAAATTCTTGCTGATATGAGTTCTTAGGGACATTAATTTTGTTAGAGAGGAGAATTTTAATTATCAAGGAATGATATTTAATATTAGAAAATCCATAGCAAATGTAGCATATTCACAATACTCATGATATATATATATATATATATATATATGATAAACATAAGATTATATACATCTAGGGTTGTAATCGATCCGAGTTGATCATATTTTGATGTAGATATGACCACATCTTGTTTAATTTTCTTAACAATTATACTTGATTTGAATTTGGCTTGTATTAATTGAATGCTTATTTCAATGAATCAATAAATAAATTAAATTTTTTAAAGGGTATCTAACTTCTTGTCTGAAATTACTGAGAAATAGTTCTATAAATCTAAACAAACTAGTAATTCATGAACTCCTAATAATATATAATTAATTTATAAAAATTAAATAAGATAATATATAACTTATAAGTAGGCTTTTACGCAATCAAAGAACATAGATAACATTTTATATAACCAAATAGGTTATCAATTCTTAATTAAATAAGAATATTTTGTGTAAAATAAGTGAGTTAAAACTGCGAAAAGAAAAATATGATCCATGAATAAGCATAAGGATTAAAAATGTATGAGATTATAAATTTATATAATGATAAATATTAATATCATAAAGTATGATGGATCAAATATGTTAGATAATGATGTGTTAATTAATAAATTTGGTTAGTTAATGAATAGAGATTAATAAGATAAATATTTAATCTTAAAATATTAGTGATATTAAATAATTATACATTGCAATTAAATTTATATAATTAAAATATACTAGTTAATCAAATTTTATATGAATAATGTATTATATGTGATATAAGAATTTAGCAAGTGACTTAATAAACAATAAAAGAGTTTTTTTTTTTTGTGAATATAAAGAGTTTTTTTTTTAATTTAGTCAAATTTATTTTTTAATTTATTAAATTTATTTAATTGTTTTAAATTTTCTGAAAATAATTTATAAATATATCTAAAAATGCAAGAAACCATCTATTTTATTCTAAAAATTAAAATTTAAATAATTATTAATTGGGTTTTTTTAATAGTGAACATAAAAATTATAAAATTCATTACATGAAGTATATGATTCACTAAGAAAGATGTATCATGCTTTTTAAAAGTTAAAATGATAATATTTGAATACATTTGCGTGATATAAGTGTAGAAAAGTAAACTTTAGGTGTAGGATATATAAATATATATGAATTGCGTGGTATCTCTGTAAATATTCATCATTATAATTGTAAAACTCATGGATCTATTATTTTAAATCAAATTTAAAATTAAAAATTTATAAATCTCTGATTCGAATTTATTAAAATAAGTTTAAATTGTTTTTTTTTGCGATTTAAAATTTCAGTATATTCTAATTAAATGTTAATTATAATAACTTTTAAAAATTATTAATTTTATTTAAAAATATATATAATTTATAAATAATCAATCAAATTGATATTTATTAATTTAGAACGAACGAGATTCAATTAAAATATCCGAATCGGCGCTTGATGGTGATGTTCTCCTTGCCGCTAGGGTTCTGGAAAAGTTACATAAAAGTCACTCAATTCTTACTTATTTACATATGTAATTCTGATTTTTAATTTTTACATATATGCCATTTTGGGCTGTCAAAACAGCTCGTTCTTCGCAAACAGCTCGTGTTCAGCTCGTTAAGAAGCTCCTTTGCGGCTCGTTCTCTAAGTTAACGAGAAGAGCACAAACAACACGAACCGGTTTGGCTCGTTAAGAAGCTCGTGTTCGGTTCATTCGCAATGTTAACGAGCCGAACACTAACAACACAGACAAAGATTTGTTCGTTCGTGTTCCGCTCATTTTGGCTCAAAAAACTACTAATCAATTATAAGTATTAGTTAAGAAAATAGAATAAATGTTATTAAATTAGATTTAAATGATGGTTTAATATAAACAATAATTTTTAAATCTTGTCTCATCCCTTAACATCTTATAGCTGCGTGGGCTCTTTGTTCGTGAACGGCTCGTGTTCGGCTCGCTAAGCAAATAAGTCGAACACGAACACACTTTTTGACCTCGAAATATAAACGAGCCGCGTTTACACCCCTAGTTAATGTGTTTGAAAAGCTGAGTTTCACTTCTCAAACTTAAAATAGTGATTTTTTTTATTTAACATTAAATATTATTATTTATTTATTTAAAAGATTTAGATGGCATGAATGTCAAAAATAAAATTTAGGTGCTTGATGTGTAAATAGATAGGAATTGAGTGGCGTGTATGTAATTTAGTATTTGAAGTTGAAAATAAAAATATTATAATTCAAATTATTTCTTAATTTTATGAAACCAAAAAAAGGTCTATTTTAATGGAATCCGACCATGTAGCTTTTTTTCAGTACGATTTGTTCGGGGAGTTTTCAGTCACTATCATCAAAAATTGCTTTCGAAACTATAGTTTACATGAAATTTAATAATTCAATTAATTCATATTTTTAGATAATTTTAAAAAAAAATTATTTAATAAAAATTTAGACAAAAGTTTATGGAATTTGAGGACGTCAGCCATGTAGTCGATAAGATTTCCGAGTTATTATTAAGATTCGCATTAAATTATTTCCAAATTTAATTCTATTAATTTATTTCAAATATAAAAAATTTAATTTTTATTCAGGGGCATTTACATGCATACCACTTAATTCTTATATATTTACATATCTAACACCTAAACCTTATTTTCTATATCACATAAAAATATCATTATTTTAACTTTTAAAAAATAAGAAATATTTTTTCATGCATAAATAAGATTGAATGTACGTAAAAATTAGAATAAAATATTAGATATTTATATAAATTTCACTTAAAATTTAATATCACATTTATAACTTTTTAAAATAAAATAATAAAAAAAAAAGCCTAATGCTGCAATTAACTTATATCCCAGAAGTGGCTAGAGGAAGACATCAACATCAAGCCCCACATGCAATTTCTATATTTAGCACTACTAATTAAAAATAAGAAAAAGTAAGATGTTTCCCAAACTGTGATACAGCAAACATACAATTCTCAAGGATCAAATTACAAAAAACACCCAGAAAACTTTCCGAGAAGGTAACGTGGGCTGAAAAGCTTTCGCGGATCTTGAAAGCAGTCGAGTCATGATACATAATTTTTAAGGAGCTTAAATGACTGATCTAAATAATGGGTGTTCTTTTTTTTTAATGTGATATTTAGGGGTGTAAACCAGAGCTTGTGTTCGTGTTCGATTTGTTTGAAATTTAGTTTGTTTGAAATAAGCTCGTTTTTGAAATTGATCGTGCAGTCACCACGAGCTGTTCACGAACGACGAGCCAGTTTGACATCCCTAATATTAATATATAGACATAATATATTATATTAGTTATATGACTTATATTATATAAATATATAATATCTATATTAGTATATTACTAATATGGTATATTAATATATTATTATTATTAATTTATTATATATTATAATTTATAAAATTTAATTTTTTAAAATATCATAAATTTTTTATATATACTTATTTTAAATTATTTTATGTTTCGAACAATAATGACTCGAACACGAACGAACGCATTATTGTTCGTGTTTTGTTCATTTAACTAACTAAAAAAAAAAAAAAATTGTTCACGTTCGTCTCATTTACTTATCGAACGAATCAAACACAAACTCATTGACGAACTGAACATGACCTGTTCGCAAACAACGAGTTTTTTTGACAGCCCAAGTGATATTAAAGATTCAAATGTTATGTCTGTAAATATGAAGTTTTAAATGTAAGATATGTAAATATGTAAGAATTGTGTGTTATATATATATATATATGTAAATGCCCCACGATTAAATATATACAAAACCAAAATATTATTGCATAACAACCCATCCAGGGATTGTTTGGGCTTTCCTAAAGCCAATAACACGTGCGAATACAATGTAAAGAGCATTTACCTCACTTCTTTATGCTCGCGAGCTCAACTTCATGAATATACATTTAGACAACTTCCTTAGTTCAATGATTGTGATGATAAATATAATTGATAAATTGAAGCTAAATCTCTAAAAGTAGGACCACACCCCCTTGTGATCACACGCCTTTATTCATTTGACCAAAAGTATTTTGGATCCAAACAAACCACTCATACAATAACTAATTATTGTATTCACACACACAAAAGAGAGATTTTTGTTTGGGACAGCTGCAGCTTATCCAGCTTCTGTTGATAAATAGCTTCATCCAAACAAACCACTCATACAATAACTAATTATTGCATTCACACACACAAAAGAGAGATAAAGAGAGATTTTTGTTTGGGGCAGCTGCAGCTTATCCAGCTTCTGTTGATAAATAGCTTCTCCTGATAATCTGCTGATGGGCAGCTGATCCGGATAATCTGGCTGGCAGTTTAGTTAGTGCGTTTTGAGAACAGCTGATTCTGGAGAAATGACCAATATGCCGCTACTCTGAATAAGTTGTTGAGCTGTTTGGTTAGTGCATTTGGTAAACAGCTTATTCGCAAATTTTTTTTTTGAATTAATAATATGTGTAGCAGAATAAGTTATTTTATCAACAAAATTAAATATCAAATGTTAAGACACTACAATACAAATAAGTAGAGATACATTTATATAACTCAAATATATTTGATCATATCAAACAAGCAAAGTTATGCATACAAAAGTAAAATGCACCTCCACATACTAATATGGACTATAATAAGATCCAAAAAAAAAGGAAAAAAATAACACGTCAGAATGACAAGGAAAAAAATCATAACGTTGACTTTAAAATGTAGCAGCAAATCACGACCCATATAACCCGACTCTGACACTCCATAACTCTGAGCAAACCAGTCTGACTGAAATGCAGTAGGAATGGAAGGGAAGCAAATTGAGTAGAATAAGAAAGGAAGCAAAAACATCAAGCAAACCCAAAGTACAGTTTAAACCACAAGGAAACCTCCAACTTATATATATATATATATATATATATATTGAGATTATGAACTAATTTTTTCTATTATTCTCTCTCTCTCTCTCTCTCTCTAAGCGAGAGGTGAAGAAATTTAAAAGCACGAGAACCAGATTTCTCACAAGTCAAGAGACATATACTCTAATATGGAGAAAAGAGCTGTCTGCTCAAGCTACATAAAGCAATTAGAACAGAGGATATCTAGGCTGAAAAGCCAACAATTTTTGCACGTTCAAACTTTTATTGAAAATACATTGAATAACTTGAATAAAAAGCAAATACTATGTCAAAAATTAGTTTCAAGTCATTTGTGCCTAAATAGGGCAAACCATCAAACACCTCATGCTTGTTTATATAAATATATAACAATTGATAAGTATGCATACCTTTATATATAGCTAATTAGACTATAGTTTGACTGTCTCTGTAGAAAATCTCAACGAAATCATTGAATAAGGTTGATATGAATAGGAAGATGGTGAACTTCTTGCGTTGGAGCAGATTGGAGGGTGCGGCTGCGAATTTTAGATGGAGGAGGAGACCAAGAGCAGCACCACAAGCCAACCCCATGGTGATCTGCTTGCATCGGAGAAAATTGGAGGGTGCGTCTGAGGACGGAGAGGAACTAGGGCATCACAAACTCATTCCCGTGCGAATCCTTTCGAATCACAAATTGATTCCCGAGCGAATCCTTCGACAGAGCAACGAACAAAAGACAAACGATACAGGAGAATAGGGAGGAGGAGCTAGCGAGACAGAAGGGCTGATGCAAAAATGAAACGAGAAGAGGATCGATGGTGTCTGGGAGCGGAGCGAAGAGGGCAACTCCATCCAAAAGAAAAACAAAACGCAGATCAGGCCCAAGGAGCCGCGTCCGACTTTTAGTTAAAAATCCAAACATCGTTCTGCAAAACGCTATTGAAACGCTTTTTTAAAACGATACGCCGCCGCAGTGAATAAGCTGCCCCCAAACAGGCCCTTAACATGTATGAGTAGCAACACAACAACTCCAACAATCCTAGCATATGCTTTCTTGCCATAACGTCTTAGCCCTGTTCATTTTCAGCACACATGTTAAATCAATTTATATTGGCCAATACTTGTTTCTTGTCTATTCTATTAAAGTGTCTCCTAAACTTCATATATTTCAATTTTGACTATAATTTTAGCTTGTACAATTGATAAGTTTAATTGGAGTGTGTTAGGGTTAACATCACTATTTTATAGTTAAGTCATATTTGACTCGGAATAATTTCCTTTATTTTTGTTAAATTTGTTTGATTGGATCCTATCTCAATTATACTTAACTCTTTGGTTTTATTAAACAATTTGACATCATACAACTACAAATTTAAATCCTCCCTCTGGCCCTTAAGTTCATAGCTTGTTATCTTAAAGATGGAGGATAGTCTCCTACAGGTAGTCCACCCCGATCAACCCAAATCACTTATAAATTATTTTCTTCCTAAGTCACAATCCTTAGCGTGTTTTATTTCACTTTCGCCTTGAAAATTTACTTATAACTTAGAACATTAAAGTTATCACCTTAGTACCATATCCCTAATAGGTTTATTTTCTTGGCTTATTGATAGCTCTACAACCATTAGTTTCGTTATTTGATTCATATTCACTCATTTATATAACATCTTATTGATGGCTTGACAATGTTAATAATGCTTTCTTAGAGCTCTCCTCTTGATCTTGTTGATTGCTCAAACCATCCCCTTAGTTGGTTATGATCCTAAAATTATGGGCTCAACTTATTTTGGGTAGCTTAAATAGTTCCCTTAATTGGTTCCTCTGCAAGGCTCATTATTCTGGATTTTCTAACTTAATATGACCTACTTTTATAGATCGTTGAAAAATTGTTGTTTTAGTGCTATTGAAATGATGTAATTATGTAATAAGTAATATACTCTCAATTTAACAAATAACCCTAACAAACATAAATTCATTTGCTTAAGTTTACTTTCAATTTAACTAATAACCTAACAAACAGAAATTTATTTGCTTAATTGACCTCTCACCTTACATGATTTACCATTCTAGTGTTTCCCCCTCTTAGTAAACTATGAACATCTCTTTGTCAATCATCAATAACTCAATATTCACCAACAAATTTGCATTAAGACCAACTAGCTTGCTAACTTCAATTTGTTAGTTTATGCCTTATGCTTCTCAATTTGTCACTAAAATCTTCTTAAAGTTTTGTTGATGTCTTCTCAACATTATTTGATAGCATGCCATTATAAAGCTATTGTCTTTTAAATTATTCCTTATTGATGCATTGTCTAACACCCTCATACAATTCCTTGCTAATCTTTTTGAATTCATTCTCAGCACACTACTAACTTATTCTCTCTAGGAAAGTGTAAAGTACCTTCTTGGATTTATTAAGTTCCCTCTCAATTAACATCAAATTCCCCTTCAACAAAATTCCAACATCTCCCCCTCTCCCTAGCATTCTCAATAATTTAATTATGTTTTCTTTACAACTCACCTTATGAATAAGTTGCCTACTTCTCCTTAATGGAATTTTCCTCATAAGTTAACCTAGTTACTTTTGGAATTTTTGATTACTTAACATTTTAGAACCTTCACTTAAGTGTCAAATCCCCCTTATCATTTTTATGTCATCTTGAAAAATCAACACCAACCATCTATTCTTAAAAAAAAAAAAAAACTCAAAATTTTAAAGTAGTCAGTCTAGAATTGAATTCATTCCCTTATTCTAGCTTATCAATTTAACGGCTCAACTTTTTTGACATTGTGGGCGCACTACTTGATAGGTCTCTTCGTTATGTACAATTTGATTGTTTCCTTAGTCCCAACCAAACCTTCAAATAATACATATGTACATACAATTTACTAACATGTGGCAACGAAAATCATCTATCATCTTCATAAAAGGCATAAAATGATGTTGCTTACATCCTCAATCACGTTTCTAGCCATTAGGTTATCTTGAAAGGAAAATTATTTCTAGCAACATGAGGGAACTACATCTCACCTCATGCCTTACATCCATTGGGTTGTCTTCATTTTATCCTTAATATTCCTTTTAAATTCCTTAAAAAGCTTGTTAAGAAAATATATGGAAGGGTTCAAGCATTTTTGTTCTATTTTTAGTTTTTAGGTTTTCATATGTTAGCTCTCTTTTTTCCATATCTAAACCCGTTCTAATTATTGTATTATAGATCACAACTTTGATTTTCTTTCATGCTTGTAAGATTTGAGCCTTAGCATTCATATGATTTTTTTTTAACGATCCCTTGCATTTCATCTAGCTTCCCTTCACTCCTAATTGTTAGACTTAGTATTAGAATCACAGAAACTCTAAAAAATATTAAACCTTATGTTATAGGTATACATTCTCTGTCATCTTTACACTCTTTGATTGATGTGCATTTCAAACTTTTTTTGTTGCTTAGAGCTCCATTTGGTGGGTCTTTACTAAGATAGTGTTCTTAAAAGCAAGAAAGGGTATCAACATTCCCTTAGTCCACCCTTAGGTTTCCAAATTGCTATTTTTAGAGATAAGTTTTGCCACCTAATTTAAAAGGATATGGAGACTCTCATTTCAAGCTACCTACTAAGTCACAAGCCACTAGCAATTTAAGTCAATAGCTCTAATTGAACATCATTATAACTAAACCATATCTTCACCTATCAATTTATTAGGTTGATAGATAAATTCATTACCATTATTAAGATTTGGCACAAAAGCAAATAAAAAAGGGACAAATTTAAAATACATAAATCTTTAAAAAAATAATCAAATATGTTGAATAGAGACAAGCTTAATTAGGAACTAACCTTGAAATATACTTTTTATCATTTCATGAGAGACATAAAAAGTGAGGAATTAAACCATTGTTATTTATCTCCAAACATTAGTCATACTCGACTACAATAAAGAAGAGTATTTCAAGTTTTTATTGATAATGCAATTTTGCTTAGTTTTATTCATAATTTGATTAAAATAAAAACTAAGCACAAGCATTTTTAAAGCCTCTATACAAAACTTAAATAAAAAGTATTATTGCTAGGAACCTTCAATCATTAAAAGAGAATAGCAAACGTCATAATGCTAAAAAAACAAATTCAATACTATTGCATTTAAGAATATTTGTGGTGGTAATGTGATAGGTTAACGTCTCAACTTTATATGAAAATGTAGCACACACATAGATGATTGAAAAGTAGCAGGAGAAGAGTCAATAATTTTTTATGTGAAAAAACTCAAAAAGGTAAAAAACCACAAAGCTTAGTCCAAACAAAGTATTTCACTATAAATATGTAATTATAAAAGCACACCATTGTCTCATAATTGGTAGTGAAGGGTTACAATACTCGTTTAGTACTATGCTTGACCACGCATAATGTACAAAATATTTCTGGAGCTTGAAGAAAGTGGACTTATTACGAGTATGAAAATTGAAAATATTTGTCACTGAAAGTTATCACCTGATCTTAAATATGATATTATTCATTACTCTGTAATTATGATACTTTGTAACACCACATTCATGATACTTCATTGCACCATATTTAGGGATTCACAATTACACAATAGAATTTGCTAATAATTGTAAGTAGAGAGCGGATGACATTGTTCGATGATGATTTGGGGTTATTAGAGTTGGAAGTTACTGTCAAGACTTTAGTCCCAAACAACATTGGATTTGAATCTTCTTTTTGTCCTCCCCATGAAGAGAAGAGAGGGAGTCTATTAATAGGCTACAAGGGAGGGGCATTTTGGGCATTCAAAAAATAACTCCCGTAACCACCCAATTTAATAACTCATGTTAATTCTCTTTGATCATAGGATAATTTAATAACTCACGTTAATGATCTAATAATTAAATGAGCATAAGATCATTGGATTCCTCTCATCGAGATGCATAATTTGACTATAAGTTCATAAAATTATGAGTTCATTTTGCCCTCTAATTAACCACCCAAAGCCTCTAAAAGTGGTTCAATAGATTGATCCAAACTTGATTCAGTTTAAATTGGATCACATTTGGTATCATTAGGTTTTTCTTGTGGAAGCGATCAATTTGACCATAAAATTTTTGAAATTGGATCCCTGAATGATCTTTTGTTTGATTATGGGATATTTTTTGTTCAAAAATGCTTCTATATTATGACCACTACTTCAATGAAAATAATAAGTATGTTCCTAATTTCCCACATTCTTCTTTAATAATTGTAGCTAATTAAGTGTTTTATTATCCTGAACCTTTATCAAGATGTTGAAAAGTAACATGTTAAGCGGTGTATACTCTTTCTCTAGTCGAGATTCGCATCTTTGTTGTTCAGGGGAAAACCAGAGTTTCCACATGGCTCAATTATTTCCTCTTAGTTGTTTGAACAATATCTATTGGATTCTTCTTGCATTTTTCTAAACATGGTTTAAATTTCTTTTTATGTGTATTAATAACATTTACAACAACAATTTGTGCTTCAACATAATGGATGAGGTCAGCATTTGAACGAACCAACTCTCACATCAAAATGAGTATAAAGGATCAAGTTGTAGTCCCCAAAAAAACACGCCTTCTTAGTAGCTCTTGATCTACTCCTGGGATTTGATGAGCTTCAATAGAAAATCTCACCAAATAATCCTTCAGTGACTGCCCCTCACTTTGGCTTATACCGGAGAGGTGAGAGGAATTTTTATGATCCTTTGCTTCACAATAAATTGTTCTGCAAACTCCTTATTTATCTCACCAAAGTTATGATTGCTCTTCTTAGGAGTGAGTAAAATCAAGTGCATGCTTTGCCTTTAAGAGTTTTAGGAAAAATAAGAACGCAACAAAAGCTCATTGTATGTGCATGATGGTTATATAATGATCAACATGTTCATATGGGTCAAATGTCCCATCAAAAGTATCAATGCTTGCAATCTTAAATCCTGTTAGAATAGAGTGCTGAAGGACTATCTATGCTAATAAAGAAAATTCTTGAGAGCTAATTCATGCTAAGAAATGACTTCTATCACTTAAGGGTAACTCTTCTCAGTCTAAACATCATAACTCGTCACAAATTACATGAGGTCGAGCTCCATTTTCCATGCATGTTGGGAACTTATTGTTAGGCTTAACTATAGGAGGTGGATGTGTAGAGCTAGTAGTTTCGATGAGTTTAGCTTCTTGAGAAGGAATTCTAGTGTGTGGAGGGGTACCACCTGTGTACTCTAATTAGTGGACTTTGAAAAAGTTGTACCCCCAATAAGCATCATTGTCGATTGTCGAGCCTTCCTCAAAAGTTAGAGAGCCTAATTTTAAGACTTCTCATCTTTCATGCACAATCTTCAAGTGATGCTAAGAATGTTCCTTCACCAGCTGGATGATGAGCATCATTAAAAAAAGTGTAGAAACTTGGTGTCTCAGACTTTTAGATTACACTCTGGAATAATCAGTTCCATAGTGAGAAGCTCATGTGTTGTCCCAGTTAGCCATTAGAGAAGTGTAAACTTTGATCACCCAAACTTCATTTCTCACAAACGATGTCAAATTGTTATGTGTCAGAAGATTCACAGTGGTAGAGTAATAATTTAACTTCTCAACATTATATGAAATCCAACACACACACACACAATGATTAAAAAGTGGTAAGAGAAGACACTAGAAATTTTCACACGGAAAAAATTGAAATGAGAAAAAAAACATGGTGTACAACTCAGACAATGTATTTCACTAAAAATATGTATTTTCAAAGATACACCCTCATCCAAAATTACGAAGGAAGTGTAGCAACACTACACCAAGTGCAATGCTTGTTCATGCACAATGTATGAAATTCTTAAAGATTCTGAAGAAACTCATCTTATTATGAGTACATCGTTTGAAAGTATTCATCGTTGGAAGTTATTGCTAGATCTTCTATACAACCTTATTCACTACTTTATATGCATGACACTTTGTAATATATTATTCAAGTTACTTCATTGCATCGTATTCAAGAATGCGCCATTAAACAACATACTAACAGCAACAAGCGGAGGGCGGCAAGCTGCAATCAGAAACTGGTAAGCGGGAGTTCTATGGTCGGTAGGTACAGGAGTCGAAAGTTATTGTTTGGTCTCAAGTCCAGAACATCACTGAAATTTGATTCCTTCATCCCCTAAGTGAAGAGAGGGGTTTATTATAGGCTCCAAGTGCAGGGCATTTCAATCATTCGATTAATAACTCTCATTAATGCCTGTTCAAATGACCCACGTTAATTCCTCTTGATCATACAGAGTTTTTTTTAATAAATTGAGGGCATTATTGACATCAAAATTAATTTAGCTTTGGTTTGTAGGATTTCTCTCACGAGTCGCTCCAATCGACCATAGGTACATCAAAATTGAAGTTCATTTGACCCTCTAATTAACCACCCAATGCCTCCAAAAAAAGTCCAACCAATTGATTGAGCTTTATTGGGCTCAAGTTGACTCATTTTTTGTTCATTGGGTTCATCTTATCGAGTTAGAAATATTTTTTCGTTCAAAAAATATTTAGAGATTCATATAAAATGATAAAATTTATAGGCCAAACATCAATTATATCAACTATAACCGAGTAAGAAAAAGCCAAAAAAAAAAATTTGAATATATGAGTTGAAGCTGGTAAAATAGAAGTAAACCTCCAAAAAAAGAATATTCATCATCATTGGCGTAAAACCACAATTTCTAATTGCATCTAAGTTAAGAGACATATCCATACCGAGCAAACAAATTTTATGTATTTCCATATCTGACACCTAAACTTTATAGTTACATTCATAGTAAAATGAATAATGTAACACAATTCTAACTACTAGAACCACTCGTCGGTGAAACGTTAAAAGTAAAAAAAAAACATATATATAGATGAGGAGAACCGACATCTTCTTCCAGTGGGTTAATTGCTCTCTAGAACAAACGAAAAAAATATTAGGGCAGGAGTCCTTATGCAATATGATTTTAATGGTGGAGCATCACGTGTCAAACAGTCTCAAAAAAATGAATTACGGAGATATCATTTGACACATAACGCCCCATCATTTGAGTACAATACATAAATATTCCTGACCTAATATTTTCTCAAACAAACTGAGAGATGTCCGAAAATTGAAGACAATATGATATTTCAACCAGAGACAAAAGATCAAAATTTTCTCTCATTATAAGTAAAAATTTAAATTTTAGAATGTAAATTATCTTTTATATATATATATATATATA
>NW_018164607.1:183934-184623 GCF_001263595.1 Phalaenopsis equestris | reverse complement strand
ATATATATATATATATATATAAAATGAGTATTTTGTTTTTTAGAATAGTGATATGTTAAAAATGATATGATAGATGAAGGTGAAATTTACATGTTAGAAGTACAAATAGAAAAAATTCGACTAAAAAAAAAAGAAGTAAGAATTAAAAAAAGGGAGGGATAAGAACAATCGCATTCAGGGCATTAATAATTGCACTTACTGATGCAGGGCGTGGGAATCTGACACCCTCGCTCTCTCTCGTGGGTGACCTCGCTTCCTTCTCATACTCTGTGAGGATGTCACATCCCCCACCCATGAAAAACATTAATTCAGTTTTGTTCTTCTCGGCTTGCTTATTTAATTTCAGCACGTCTGAAGCATCTCTTCACGTTATATGTTCACCTCCTTAGCTTAAAAAATATAATTTTTTATTTTTATTTTTATTTTCATAGTCTATAAAAATTTACTAATCTTAATAAAAATTATATTTGCTAGTTCAGAGTTTGTATTTGAGCGTAATATTTTTTTATTTTGGTTTATACAAAGTTATTGTTTTCATGTTTGTAGCTTCACTTTAATTTTGTATGTGTATGGGCTAATTTGTAGAAGTGTTCGAGCCTCGAACTTGGTAAGACAAACTAATTGATATCAAAAATGATAATGTCCAAATTCAACTAAACACAAATTGAGTAGTTAAAACATATCAAAGA
>NW_018164607.1:181555-183834 GCF_001263595.1 Phalaenopsis equestris | reverse complement strand
TATATATATATATTGTCCATTTTAATTTATTTATACTGACAAAAATAATCTTTTAAGCAAAAACTGTTCAAACTTCGAGTAAGAGTCCGCCAGAGCTCCTATTTCAACAAAGTTATAATCAACTCACCGGCTTGAAGAGACAAATCCAATGATATCAAAATTGGTCAAATCCGAATCAAATCAAGCCCCGATGAAACCATTAAACCATTTTTAGAAGCTTTTCGAGCATATTTGAAAGTTCAAACATCTGTCAAACTTAGTTAGCTTAAAGTTGAATCAAGTGTCCCACTAAGATGAATCCAATGAGCCCAAGATTATTCAATTCTGACTTCGTTAAGAAACTCACATATCCATGAAAGACTCTCTGATTTAATTAGAGTGGTTTATATTCTTTTATTATTTATAATTGGGACTCTATAAATAGTCTCCCACCCCTCCCTTTCATGAGAAAAAGAGGAGAGAGGCTTGAAGCCTGAAAAGTACTGAAGCTTAGAGAATGAGCTAAAGTCCGACATCATCTTGTCGCTGAATGAGCTGAAGTCCGACATCACGTTGTCGCTGATCGCCGCTGGTCACCAGTTGTCAGCCACCACAGACTATTACTCACTTAATGTCGCCAATGACCCACAATCACCGCCCACTTCTTACAACGAGTTCATCTATGGATCGACATTATAACTAAAGATTTTGTGTAACTTGTTTCCCACATGTCGGGCAATATATTGTAATTGCAATCACCAAGTTAAAGTGAATCTCTTCAACTAGATCAGACCTCGTGATTTTTTTCATTTACGGATTTTTCATATAAAAACTTCTGGTGTCTCTATTGATTATTTTATTTTATCTAAATGTGTGTTAAATCCTCATACAATACAAAGACGATAATCCGCTACTCCACCACCGTGAATTTTCTAACATGCATTAACATTAATGTCTTCTGGACATTTCTTTCTTGCTTGCTTTTTTTTGTTCATGATAAATTATTTAATGCTTTTTTAGATATTTTCTTTTGGCTTATTTTTGGGAGTTTTTCTTCATCAGTTAGCTATTTGGTTGAGCTTCGGCAAACTTCAAATGCTGAAGAGCCGTCGTGGCGACCTTCGGCTTACTTTCAGCTCTTACTGTAATTTTCTTATGAAAGGTTGGTCAACTTTGTTTTGTTCTAGACATAATTCTAAAAACAATTTAATTTTAATTTTAATTTTAATTTTTTTTATGAGCTTTATTTTATGTAAAATATCTTTAGATAAGCCTTGGCCCCCAAGAAGCGATGTCATAATCTTTAGATATTTTGACTTACTTCACACTACTGTTTTTATGGAGCTATTTTTTTTATAAATAAATTAAATTTGGCAGCACCCTCATGGATTGTGCTTGTCCATAGTACCATAATTTTATTCAATTATATAGTTGGCCTACAACTTTCATTACTCTCTCTCTCTCTCTCTCTCTCTCTATAAACTCTTTTAACTAAAAAATCAAATCATTCTATAATTTAACAATTAGTTAAATAAAAATTAAATAATTTGAGAAAATAAAATGGCCAAGGCTTCCTTTCACACTAAAAGCCGCATTGAGAAAATAATCATTTGGTGATCATTTGCTCGAACACTTCTTAGGAAAAACACGAAAAATTGAACGTTTTAGAATGAAGATCCTTAATCTCGCTTTGCTACGGGACTTTTGAAGGAGCTTCGTCGAAGTGATTAAGATAGCGAGTAATGATAAAATATGCATGGAAATGGGAAGAATAGGTGAATCATTGAAATAACCATAAACTATTCCAAAAAAGCCATTTTTTTAATAAAGGAGAGTGAATAGCCATGTGATTTGTCCTATAATAAGAATCGGAGCATCACGATGACCAAATAACTAACGTAAAGATTGGCATTTTATAGGAGAAAACCTTACATATGTTTTTATGTATTTCCAAGACTAATATTTAAAATTTTATATTCATATTTATAAGATTTTGATGTCATAAATATATGTATAAAAATATGCTTTTACTTGATATCATTAACATCATATTAAGGATTTGAGTGTTTTACATACAAGTATGAAAATATAAATGTTAAATATATAACTACATAAGATTAAATGCCTTTTTATAAAATCCTTGTAGGCTCGTTACCTGATATTTAAGCTAAAGGTTCATTTGTTTCTTGTGGGTGTAAAGCATGACTTAAAGGAAAAATTAAGATTTTATTTCCACATAATTTAAAATTAAGTTTTTTATGTTCTAGATATATTTTGAGAGGTCATGTGGAATTTGAAAT
>NW_018164607.1:179005-181455 GCF_001263595.1 Phalaenopsis equestris | reverse complement strand
TTCCAAATGATAGTATTTTGACATGAAACAATTTTAGCAACGCTACTCAATATATTATATTTTTCCTCAAAAGTTTTTGGATTTTTTTGTAAACGAGTTTAATCGCAGATAGAAATAGTATAACAACAAAAAATAGACCAACATTTTAAGAAAAAGTGTAAAAAATAAGCAAAAGATTCACTTTAAGAACTTTAAGAAAAAAAATCAGCCTATTAGATTAATTATTAGTATTTTTTAGGAACTACTTTTTTATTCAATGCCTCTACATCTTTTGTCAATGATTAGTCATAGCATCATCCCCCATCCTTCTTGCAAAACTTTAAAACCAACCATCTTCCTATGAGAACAACATTAGCTAGTTAATTGGCCATTTCTTGGATTCAATCATACATGGGTAACTCAAGGACATCCTATTGAAGGCCTATACTCCATTGGTTAGGTCAAATGAGAGCTTAAATTTATTTGGGCTCAAAGGTATTAAATGGTTATTGTTTGGCTTTTCTTGATTTAAGATTTAGTTAAGACTAAAGTTGTGAGATCCTATGTGTCAACATAACATGAACCAATTAGAGACAACTTAAAAAGGTTTAATTTAATCTTTTGGAACCAACTTGATCACGTTGGCCCAAAGGGTTGAATTGATAAATGGGCTTATTTGACTATAAGTCATGCTCAAGGCCATTAATCAAGTGAAAAAACATCTTATGGTGAATTAATATGCTCTAGCATTTGATAACTAAGCTAATGAGCGGAAAAAAGAATACTTGAAACACTAATTGAATTTACTAAATATAATTGTGGTTAAGGTCAGAGAATGTTTTGACCACATATTGTCTAAAATCAATCATGTTTGAAAGAAAATTGCTTAAATGGTTAATGGACTTCCTCCTATAATCTTATAAAAGTTCATTGGAGTCTCAAAGTCATTCAAAGGTCACTTATTGGACTTTATACAAAGGTTAATATAGGGTTTATGAGCTAGTATAAGCTAGAAACGGTTCTATAGAATGATCTAAGATATAAAATTGAATTACATATTAATAAAGATTCTCTTGAACATCTCTAAAAATAAACTAGAGGTTTAAATAAATGATATGTTCAAACGTATCGAGGATGTGTATGGTAAAGTCTAATTTAATGTTGAAGAATTTGGACACTTTCGGTTTCAACACATTTGTTAAATGTTTGAAGAATATTGTTTATGACTAGAAGATGCCTTTCAATGCAAAGGTTTTTTTAATTAGCGTTGTTTATGTTTGAATAAGTTTATTCAGTACTTATATCCTTAATTTTTTAATGATATCTCCAATGTTTTAATTACTACTACTTTTTAAAATGCTCTACAGAATGCTAAGAAATCATTTTCCCATTACTTTGCTAAGTTGGCCACTCAGATAAAGCTCATTTGGTTTAAGGGATGCCCTCTCAAGCAATCTTCTTACAGTTTGAAGGCTAACATTGACTTAACTTGACTATTAATTTGCTACGAGGTTGGTGACAAAAGTAGTGCCTTGTGCTTTTTTTATATCTCACTTATTCAAATTCTAGAAGAATCTTGTTTCATTCACGTTACATTAAAAAGTGCTCGTTCATTCCCAAAATCTTAGCTTTTATTTACAAAATTTGATGGAAAAGAACTACAGAAAGTCATTATCCAGATGACTCTTACCTTAAACATATTTGTACATTAATAACAACCTTTTATGGGTCGATAAATGAGTTAATTGACCTGGTGAGATAGATGAGTGAATTGACCTGGTGAGCCTCAGAAAACCATCTTTTCCGATAACATAAATGACCTCAAGGTGATTTTTCAGCATTACATATCAATCTGACAGATTTCATATACTAGGAGTCGAGATAGGCTCGCTGAGGTGATTTTGCTAACCTTACTTGTCTGAGTGTCAATTGGCTTGTACTAGCTATTGAGGTTAGCCTGCTGAAGTGACCTACTAAGCCTCTCTACTGTGTTCACTTAGGAAGTACTCTTCAGGATCAATACATAACATCATTTGAGAGCGAACATATGTCCATGTTCATTTATGAGTTTCTAATATTCACATCACAGTCTTTCATTAGCACTTAGTGGGCATACCTCATACTGTATGAATATTGTTTAATATTTCTTATACTCTTTGTAATCCCATAAAGGTGTGGGGTATCCAGGGCAAAATAAATAGGGATGTTCTCATGCATTCAGAGGGGACTGAATCAGGATTCTCTCCTTTCGCTTCTTTAGGAAAGGAGAGCTAGGGCTTGCAGAGCACACATCTTTCCTCTTCTACCATATCCTTTTTTTCTTCATTGGTTTTATTTGAGATGAATGAGCCCACAAATGATACGAGACGCGCTATCCTAAAAAATTTTAGTTATATTTTTATTCATAATATGAATAAGTTGTCATGAAGTACTATATATATATATATATATATATATAACAAACTGGGGGC
>NW_018164607.1:174382-178923 GCF_001263595.1 Phalaenopsis equestris | reverse complement strand
CTGACAAAAATAATCTTTTAAGCAAAAACTGTTCAAACTTCGAGTAAGAGTCCGCCGGAGCTCCTATTTCAACAAAGTTATAATCAACTCACCGGCTTGAAGAGACAAATCCAATGATATCAAAATTGGTCAAATCCGAATCAAATCAAGCCCCGATGAAACCATTAAACCATTTTTAGAAGCTTTTCGAGCATATTTGAAAGTTCAAACATCTGTCAAACTTAGTTAGCTTAAAGTTGAATCAAGTGTCCCACTAAGATGAATCCAATGAGCCCAAGATTATTCAATTCTGACTTCGTTAAGAAACTCACATATCCATGAAAGACTCTCTGATTTAATTAGAGTGGTTTATATTCTTTTATTATTTATAATTGGGACTCTATAAATAGTCTCCCACCCCTCCCTTTCATGAGAAAAAGAGGAGAGAGGCTTGAAGCCTGAAAAGTACTGAAGCTTAGAGAATGAGCTAAAGTCCGACATCATCTTGTCGCTGAATGAGCTGAAGTCCAACATCACGTTGTCGCTGACCGCCGCTGGTCACCAGTTGTCAGCCACCACAGACTATTACTCACCCAATGTCGCCAATGACCCACAATCACCGCCCACTTCTTACAACGAGTTCATCTATGGATCGACATTATAACTAAAGATTTTGTGTAACTTGTTTCCCACATGTCGGGCAATATATTGTAATTGCAATCACCAAGTTAAAGTGAATCTCCTCAACTGGGTCAGACCTCGTGCTTTTTTTCATTTACGGATTTTTCATATAAAAACTACTGGTGTCTCTATTGATTATTTTATTTTATCTAAATGTGTGTTAAATCCTCATACAATACAAAGACGAAAATCTGCTACTCCACCACCGTGAATTTTCTAACATGCATTAACATTAATGTCTTCTGGCAATTTCTTTCTAGCTTGCTTTTCTTTGCTCATGATAAATTATTTAATGCTTTTTTAGATATTTTCTTTTGGCTTATTTTTGGGAGTTTTTCTTCATCAGTTAGCTATTTGGTTGAGCTTAGGCAAACTTCAAATGCTGAAGAGCCGTCGTGGCGACCTTCGGCTTACTTTCAGCTCTTACTGTAATTTTCTTATGAAAGGTTGGTCAACTTTGTTTTGTTCTAGACATAATTCTAAAAACAATTTAATTTTAATTTTAATTTTAATTTTTTTTATGAGCTTTATTTTATGTAAAATATCTTTAGATAAGCCTTGGCCCCCAAGAAGCGATGTCATAATCTTTAGATATTTTGACTTACTTCACACTACTGTTTTTATGGAGCTATTTTTTTTATAAATAAATTAAATTTGGCAGCACCCTCATGGATTGTGCTTGTCCATAGTACCATAATTTTATTCAATTATATAGTTGGCCTACAACTTTCATTACTCTCTCTCTCTCTCTCTCTCTCTCTATAAACTCTTTTAACTAAAAAATCAAATCATTCTATAATTTAACAATTAGTTAAATAAAAATTAAATAATTTGAGAAAATAAAATGGCCAAGGCTTCCTTTCACACTAAAAGCCGCATTGAGAAAATAATCATTTGGTGATCATTTGCTCGAACACTTCTTAGGAAAAACACGAAAAATTGAGCGTTTCAGAATGAAGATCCTCAATCTCGCTTTGCTACGGGACTTTTGAAGGAGCTTCGTCGAAGTGATTAAGATAGCGAGTAATGATAAAATATGCATGGAAATGGGAAGAATAGGTGAATCATTGAAATAACCATAAACTATTCCAAAAAAGCCATTTTTTTAATAAAGGAGAGTGAATAGCCATGTGATTTGTCCTATAATAAGAATCGGAGCATCACGATGACCAAATAACTAACGTAAAGATTGGCATTTTATAGGAGAAAACCTTACATATGTTTTTATGTATTTCCAAGACTAATATTTAAAATTTTATATTCATATTTATAAGATTTTGATGTCATAAATATATGTATAAAAATATGCTTTTACTTGATATCATTAACATCATATTAAGGATTTGAGTGTTTTACATACAAGTATGAAAATATAAATGTTAAATATATAACTACATAAGATTAAATGCCTTTTTATAAAATCCTTGTAGGCTCGTTACCTGATATTTAAGCTAGAGGTTCATTTGTTTCTTGTGGGTGTAAAGCATGACTTAAAGGAAAAATTAAGATTTTATTTCCACATAATTTAAAATTAAGTTTTTTATGTTCTAGATATATTTTGAGAGGTCATGTGGAATTTGAAATGAATATTAATATCTGACCATGTCTAGTCAAATAATGATTCTCTAAGTTTGGGGCAAGTTTGTCACTAAGTCTTTCGGGCTCATGGTTTACTTCTTTCACACTAGGCTCCTTCACAGTCACTTCTTCCAACTCTCTTCCTCTTCTTAATTTATTGGCTTTCATGTGCTCAATGACTTTGTTCTTAGAATTCACTTATGTATTATTTGGTTGAGTTTTGCTATTTGTCATAATTGATTTCAAAACTTCCTGATAACTGCAACTTGACTCTTTAGTTGATTCTTCATTTGTAACACAATCTCTTCGAGAGATAATTTAATTTCCTTAAACTATTTATTTGAAGTAAATTTTGTTGGTAAGTTGACCTTCGGTTGCCATTACCCTGATTATTCTAATTAACTACTAAATTGGTTTGATTGCTACGTTACTGCTTGTTACCTACACTTTTATTATTATTATTTATGATAAATTTCTTTTGATTCCTCCTGCCTTGGTTGCAGGTGTTGGAATGCAGGTTATTGAACATATTGGTTATAACATTCTTGAATTCTACAGACAACACACTTGAATCAACTAGTTTTTGTAAATATTTTTCTCCATTATTATTGATCCTAGTGTAGAATTCAACCCAAAATTGTATAAGTTCCTAGAGATAACAACTACTTGAGAGGTTTGAATTGTTCACATGTCCGTATCAGGCATGCTAGCTACCTTCCTAGGATGACTCTATCTGATGACCATTAAAAAATATTTATTGTCATCTCCTCAATTAGTGAATGTGCCTCCTCAAATGAATTTGACATGAGTGACTCACAACCGCAAGTTCTATTTTCGACTTTAACAATCCCACTAGCCCTTGATAAAGTGTTTGAATTATGAGTCAATATGGTAAGAATGATGGAGAGATATTTCCTAAGTAGCCCATTAAATCTCACAATCTTATAAATTGATTCACCATGTAATTGGGTAAATGAGGTGATATCAACATTAAGTTTTACCATTTTAGAAAGAGGGAAGTATTTGGCTAGAAATTTCCTGGGTTATTCCTTTTATATGGTAATAGATCTTGATGCTAAGGATTTGAGCCACATATTAGCCTTATCCCTAAGTGAGAATGGGAAAAGTCAAACTCTAAAAACATTAGAGACATCGTTATATCAAAAGGTAGCATACAATTCATGGAAGGTAGTTTGAGTTATGGCCCCCTGTAGGTGATCCTCCAAAATAATTGTTTTGTACCATCTGGATACAGGGTAGTTTGAGTTCAAAGGTATTGGCTTTTACGATAAGATTATTGATGTTTAAACGAATCTCCTCAAGCGATGAGTCTAGGTAGAACATTGAGTCTAGGTGTGTTGTGTTCTTCCTGTGGTATTTTTTTCATCTCTTCTATCTTCTTTTTAAGTCTTTTAGTTTTTTTATTTTTTAAAATTTTTTCAAGTTCAGGGTGGGTCATAAAATACAACATTAAAAGTTTTAGTCCTATGCATACACAAATATAACAATTTAGCGAGTGGCTTTAAACTAAAAGATTTATCTAATCACAATAGAGAAACAAATATAAAAAAAGATAGCTACACAAATAAAGATGCTGAAAAATTTGAAAGCAAGCAAAATAAACAATTTCACAATTTTTAAAAATACAATAAAATTTGAATACTAAATTAACACGAGAGACACGAGCACATTACATGAGATATTTTTGAATTTTCTTACACGAAAAAAGAAAATAAATTATAGTAAACATACAATTCTCCTCCTTATCATAGTTCAACTGAGTGATTCATATTGTGGGTGACAATCAAATGCAATTATCCTCCTTATCCCCTCCAAGGAGTCAAAGAAGATTTGGTAATCATACATTTTTAGTTCGATAAATCAAGTGAGTAGCCCAAGATTTCTTATTTCCCTTTACAACTGCACTAACTTAGAAACAATATTTCTATTCTCTCAAGTTAATAAATTTTAACCTAATTATTCAACCAAAAATTCTTCCCAAACTCAAATATCAGAATTATTTTTAACAACTCAATAGGTTAGGTTGAATGTAAATGAAGATTTAAAGGCAAATCACCACTTCTTAAAAAGTACGGTTTAATCTATAAAAAAAAATCAAATTAATAATTCCTATAATATCAATTCAAGGAATAGAAGAAGTTCTAGTCTCTAACCATGCTTGGAGACAACACAAATAACATTTCATTCATTAGAAAGATTCAAAAAAAGACTTTGAAAAGATAATACGTAATTGAATTCACCAAGAAGATTGAACATTTATCTTTCTTCCTTCTCTAAATGAT
>NW_018164607.1:173275-174282 GCF_001263595.1 Phalaenopsis equestris | reverse complement strand
TATATATATTAAAAAATATATATGTCTCATATATGTGATGTATTGTGTCTTATGTTTGTGTGGGTGCATCCTAGTATACACATATATAGGTAAACCCCCAATTCAACAAATTATAAATTTCAATGGCGATGGTTAAATAATTTCTTTTCTCCAAGGGATTTCGAAACTTCCCTTATAAGTTCAATAATAGATTAGAACGTTAGAGGGCCAAATTGAATGTGAGGATTTGGGTCAAATAGCCAATATTTACTATAAGTATTCCCAATAGGTTGATGAATTTGTAAGTCTTAGTTTATAACTAGATCCTTCTACTGAGGTCCAGCAAGTGAATATAATGTTAGATGACAAAACTTCGCTTAGAATTTTCTAAAGGATCAAGAAATCTTCAATGTCATGAGAATCACACCCTCAATTTTCAGATTCATAAAAGACTAGAAGGTAGGAGGGCTAAGTTCTCCAAGAGTATTGGAGGGTTGCAATTTGGTCTAGCAGCGTGAGATGGATGCATGAAATTAGCATATTCAAGAAATTAGCTTCATGTCTCGACCGAGAAAGAACGTTAGTATAAGGATGGGTTGTCGGTGGAGCACCCTCTGTATGGGGATCTCCAATTGATGGTTGATCTCGGGATAGATGAACCTCGCCTCGTTGCTCTACTGTTGGTTGTCGAGCTGCATGTTGAAGCTAAAGAATTTTATTTTGAGATTCCTTCATTCTCTGCATAAGGTCCTCAGGGGATAAATAAGAGGCATCCTCACCAGTTCGGTGAAGTGTATTGCTAGAAAATAGACCTGATACTTGACGTCTAACACCTCGAGAATGTACGCCAGAATTATGGGTGTTATAACTTGAAGTTCGTATATTGTGCTTATTAGTCATTGACAAAGTGTAGACTATTATAAACTGGGATTAGTTCCCACAGATAGTGCTAAATTGTTGTGTGCTATAAAATTTATGGTGATAGAATAATCATTTAATGACTTAGTGTTGTTTAAAAACCAACATAT
>NW_018164607.1:170022-173175 GCF_001263595.1 Phalaenopsis equestris | reverse complement strand
ATTGAACATTTATCTTTCTTCCTTCTCTAAATGATGTCCTAAATGTATAAAAATAGTTCCACACTCAAATACCTCACAAACACTCTACAAACTTAACACTCTCACACATGGGCTTCGTATCTCAACATTTTCCTTCTATCCCGTAATGCGTTGTATCCTCTAAGTCTTCGACAAAGTGCTTTTTATATCTTCCATTGAAAATCAACACATCTGAACTGCTTAAAAAAATATTATGATCACTTATACAGTACACATCATTTTCTAAAATCTGTACCAACAAAACATCTAAACGTGAATAACTGGGTTACTACATACTATTGACTATAAGTTCCTTGCCTAATCACATCAGTTAAATATAGATAATAATTTCAGTATCTATCAACAAATTTAAATATAAATAAAACAAGAGAAATTGAAGAAGAAGAGCTAGGTTAAGCAATGATTTCAATGTGATCTTCTATTAATGTGAATATAAATATATAATCCATACCAAAGAAATCTGAATTAAAATCCTATTGGGTGAGAAATAGAGAAGCAAATTAATGGCTTCGAATGAGGTGTGTGGTTGGGGCTAGTGGGTCACAGTCATAAATTAAGGTCTGCAGATAATGAGTTGAGAGAAACTGTCGAAAATGAGATGAGAGACATGGAGAGGAGTTTAAATTTGTGACAAGACTAAGTAGACTAAGACATTGGGAGTTGGATTTCGTAGAAGTCTGAAGAAAAATAAAAAAAAATAGGAATGTAGGAGAAATTGGAGAAAAATGAAATAAACAGTTAAAATAGGAGAAGAAAACATGAGTAGAAGTTAGAAAAGAAGAGGGAACTATTGGAAGCCATTAGTACTTTCCATGGGACAAAAATGAAAGTAAGTTTTTTATTTTTTTTGTTTTTTTTTTAATTTTCTAGAAAGCAAATTTCAATGTCTTGGGACAAAAATGAAAGTAAGTTTTTTATTTTTTTGTTTTTTTTAATTTTCTAGAAAGCAAATTTCAATGTCTTGCAGATTTTTACAGTGTTTTAGCCAACGTGAAGTGAAACAGGTCACCACACATTGATTTTTTTTTAGACTGCTAAATGTAATTAAGGAATCTATGCAAGATCAACGCTCACTTAACATCTTTATAGTTTTTTTTCCTTTATTATTTTTATACCCATTTTTACTTGTGGGTCTTTTTGTTCTTTCCAGTGAATGAAATCGTATAATCAAATATTTTATCCCGAAGGGTTTCCATGTAAAAGCCAAACTATTGGGGAAAAAAACCAATAAAGGGCAAGGATGCAGCTAATGAAGATTGCCTCTGCGATTTAGAATCCTCACTCTTCTATCTCTCTTACTTGCTTTGGGAGAGCCAGAGCAGGACTAAAAATCCGTTCTTTTGCTTTCCATCCTTCTCCATCCAAACTGCTCTTGATTCCTCTCTCTGTGTTTCAAGGAAACTCCAAAGGATATTAGTGTTTTGTTACCTTTTCTTCTGCACTGCCTCTTGCTCCTCCCTTCAGATCTGAAATCTCTACTAATTTTATAATTTTGGGCTAAGAATCGCTTGTTGTGAACAATGAACAAGGAAGATGAAGTCAAATTTCTCAAAATACAGGTGCTCTTACTCTCTCTTCATACTGATCTGCAATTTCTCATCTCATATCTGTACTGTATTCGCCAAGATCTGTTGCAGTTCATGATATGAAGACTCCACCGTTTGTTAATTCACTGATCTATGATTCTATTTCTCTAATCCTTTTTTTTTTTGTGATTTTTCCTTGTTGCAGACCTGTGTGCTGAAGGTAAACATACATTGTGATGGCTGTAAGCAAAAGGTGAAGAAGCTGCTTCAGAAAGTTGAAGGTAGAGTTCAAGTTAAAACTCTTATTTTTTGCTTAAATGGCTGCTCTGATTTTTTATGGAAATCAATTATAACGCAAAAGGCTAGTTTTTACTGCTATTCCAGTGGCCGCGCGCGTCTTTAATGGCTAACAAGTTCTATCTTTTCGCTCACACAGGGGTTTTCGAGACAGCCATTGATTCAGAGCAGGGGAGAGTTACAGTGTCCGGCAATGTGGATCCGGCCACGCTAATCAAAAAGCTTCACAAAGCCGGAAAGCACGCAGAGCTGCTTCATCCCAAGGGCGTCAACATCACCCAGCTGCAAAAACCCAACCATAAAGCTCAGCCGAACAAGGACAACGGCAAGCCAGCTAAACCCGGCGCCACCGCCGGCGGTGGAGGAAAAGATCACACTGGCCAAGGAGCACCGATGCCGCAGATGAAAGGGCTAAAAGACATGAAGATCCCCCAACTCAAAGATTTGAAGTTCCCCTTCCAAAAAGACCCCAAATCGGTGAAGTTCGCTCTGCCGCCAGAAGTCGGTGAAGATTGCAGTGATTATGACGATTACGACGACGATGACGACGACGACTATGATGACGAGGACATCGACGAGTTCGACGGTTTTGACGCCGATTTTGATGACGACTTCCGGAACATCAAGCTCAAGCCTGGTTCTGCTCAGCCCAACGCTGACAATGGAGTGATGATGTTGCCCGACAAGAAGAACGGGAAGAAAGGAGGTGTTGAAATCCCAGTGCAGGTCAAAGGGATGAACGGAAACAACGATGCTAAGAACGGGAAGAAGGGCGGCGCAATCCAGAACCAGGGCGTCGGAGGAGCCAAGAATGTAGGAAAGGTAGCTGTTGGCGGCGGAGGCGGGGCACAGGATTCCAAGAACACTGGAAACAACGGAAATTACAAACCCAACCCTAATTCCGGGAAAAAGGGAGCCGCCGCGGGCGGCGGAGGCGCCGGCGCCGGAGGCGGAGCTCCCGGCGCTAGAGGCGAACCGATGCGACCGCCTGCCGGTTTTCCCGGCGGGGGGAATCCCGGGCTTTTCCCGGCGGGATGAATCCTGGTCAAATGGGACTGATTCCACCTATGGGTCATGGAGTAGGAGCAGCTCAGGGTCTTCCCCAAGGCATGGCTCCGCCGGGCTATTTTCCGGCAGGCGGGATGCCGGCGATGAATCCGGAGATGATGGCCGCCGCCGGTGCAGGTGCTGGAAATCCGTATCAACAGCAATACATGGCGGCGATGCTGCAGGCACAGCAACAGCAGAGAATGATGATGAATGGACAGGATCGCGGCTACCCGCCGATGAT
>NW_018164607.1:169714-170012 GCF_001263595.1 Phalaenopsis equestris | reverse complement strand
CCCCCAGCCTATGCCGGCGATGTACATGGCGCAACCGCCTCCTTATGGTGAGCCCTACACCAACTACTTCAGCGATGAAAACGCGAATAGCTGCTCGATTATGTGATGGAGGAGATGGATAAATTTGAAACATGGATAATATATATGGTTTAATTAGACAATTTCTTAGAAAAAATTGGTTTTTGTTTTGGTGTTTATTAAGTTAAGTTGCAGCTTGGTTGTTCTGAGTTTTCAAGTTATAACTATAATCTAATATGTGTAATTCTCTTCCTCTCTCTTTTTCTCCCTTATATATGCA
>NW_018164607.1:161271-169669 GCF_001263595.1 Phalaenopsis equestris | reverse complement strand
ATATATATATATAGAATAATAGTTTAGCATCTTTGTTAAGGATTGGTAATTTTAGCTGCTTCTGGTTAAAGGTGTCATCTTGCAGCTTCTGTTGCTTTTTCTTATATTTTTAGATGTGAATTTGGTTATTTATGTGCGCTTAATGGCGTGGAAAGTTACAATGAATTATATGGAACATAGTAAAAATATTTTCCCTTTTATTTTTGTTTTGAGTGATCTTTGCTTGTAAATAAAGCATTTTCTTGCAATAGAAATTGCCTTCCTCTATTTTTGTTTATATAAATAGTTAAAGAAATTATTGCTAAAAAGATCAGGGGTTATTCGGGACCATTTTTTAGCTTTATTTTTAAAATATATTTATTTAGTTCTTTTTTTCTATGTTTTTTTTTGTTTTTTATTTTTAAAAATAATAAATTGTTTTTAAAAATATATAAAAATTATCTTGAGTTTTTTTTTAAAATAACTAATCAACTTATAGGAAAATATAAATGAAATAATAAATAAAAATAAAAATAAGATGTGATCTCAAGCTGCTGAGTTATGATGATATTATAATTCAGGAACTGACGTCGTTGTTTTGACATAAAAAAGTAAAAAAAAAAAAAGGAGGTTATTTTTACATTAAATTTAACATTCTCATTTTAAAATAATTAAAGATTTAGAAAAAGCTGTGGGAGCCAAATATCCTCATCTAACATGAAGCCAGAAATAGCGATCTAGCTGAGCGCCTGGTACTCCAGCTATTGAGTCACCTGAGCAAAGAGAATCAAAGCAAATTAAATTCATCACCTGGGATTTGTTTGAGAATATGTGCTTGTAGTTCGGGTAAAAATGTAATTTAAAATTGTTATTTTGCTCCACTAAATTGGCAAATGAAAATGGGTCGCAAAATCCAGCCTGTGACCGGCAGGCCTGTCAGGTAGACAATTTTATGGGACTGTTAAAAAAAATTAAATATTTTTAATAATTGTTAGTCTTTAGTTTTAATTTAGTTTTAATTTATTTTGAATGTATTTTATATTAGTGGTATTTATCTATTACTTTTTAAACTAGCCGACATAAGTTAATGAGTTGTCTCGTTGTTGGCTTGAGCTTGGCTTGTGAGCTCATCGAGCTCAGCTCACGAGCAACTTATCGAGCTGAGCCAAAGCCAACGAGTATTTTTAGCTCACTTTCACTTTTAGTGGATTCCTATGTAGTTTTATGTGTACATAATTATATAATTGCTGTATATTCTAACTAAATAGAGTGTACGACGGTACACAACCAAATAAATTATACAAACGAGTATGTAGTTTAACATTATGATATTTATAATATTTTGTACATTATTTCTCCGTGAGCTTTCATATTTTTCTGGTTGGGTCCATCAGCACCTCATGCTGGACTACATCCGCTAAAATCCTATTTGTCCAAACACAAGTGAAATCCTCTTAAGAGGCTCCTTAGTCGAATCTTATTAATTCTTATAAATTCTTTATATTTTTTGTATATATATATAAAATAAATAGCACCGTAAATCTATAAATAACTATGTTCATAAGACAATAATATTTTAAAAAAATCGTGAAAAATATGTTAATGCTTGAAAATAAATATTGTTTTCATTTTGAGTTAACATTAAAGCCATTTAAAGGACACATACTACATGATTCTTATATATTTATATAGCATATTTTGATGCATAATATTTGATGCGTGCTAGAAAATTCGTGGCAGTAGAGTAACAGACTATCATCTTAGCGTTGTACGAAAGTTCAGCACACACAGATGAAAGAGAAAACAAGCAGTGATGACTTCATAAGTTTTTACGTGGAAAACCCGTAAGGGAAAAACCACAGGGTCTGGCCTACATGCAAAAATCCACTATTAATTGATGATTACAAAAATCTCTTGTCCCACGGACGAGAAAGGGTAACTACATTTTTCAAATTACAGCGTCAACTGATGAAGTCTGGTTAGTGGTGATCGATGATGGGTAGTGGTGGTCAATGAAGGCTGGCGAAGGTCGACGACAATCGACAGTGATTGTCGGAGGTCGGCGGCGGTCGTCGGTGGTCGACGACAGAGGTCGGCGGTGGTCGACGGAGCTCGGCGGCGGTCGTCGGTGGTGATGTTGAGCTGCAGCTTCACCTCAAGGCCTTAGGCTCTCTATAAACTTCATCTTCCCCTCATATGAGGGGTGGTGGTCTATTTATAGTGTTCTGGGTGTAATTAATGTAGGAATATCAACCATTTTTATCAGACGGTCCAAATAGTTTCTCTTGATCATGCGGTGTTTAATGAACATTTGAATGTCTTAACAACGTCGGAATTGAGTGATCTTGGGCTCGTTGGATTTGTCTTGTCAAGACACTCAATTCAAGTATAAACTTGTTAGTGTAGACATTTGTTTGACCTTTCAAATGTGTCTGAAAATTTTCCAATGATGGTTTAATGACTGACTCATTTAATGACTTGATCTGAGCTTGATTTGACTCCGATTAGAGTAATTTTTATATCATTAGGTCCGTTTCAACGAGCCGGTCAGTTTGACTATAAGTTTGTTGAAATCGGAGCTCTAGATGACTTTTTATCAAGATTTGAACGTTTATTGTTCAAAATATCGTCTCTGGATCCGTGTCATGCTTCGAGATTCGTGCAGGATAATGAAAATTTATTGGCGCCATATCAATATTTATAATTTTAATATTACATCAAAATTATCCATTATTTTTTACTTTAAAAATGAAAAGCTCATTTACATACATAACATAGAATTCTAATGTATTTATATATCTCATGTCTAAACTTTCATTTTTACACACATTTTACTCATTCTTTAATATCACATAAAAATAATATTATTATCACCTTTTAAAATTGAAATACATCTTTGGGTGCACAGGGTTAAAATGCCAAAATGCTATATATAAGACATGTAAATTCATAAAAACTGTAAGCTAGGTATGTAGATTTCCCAAATGAAAAATATATTTTCATGTATAATTTTATAAGTTCATGATACCAAAGGTTTATAAATATAAATATTCAATTTTAGGTGTCAAATGTATACACATAAAAATTTTATGGCATATATGTAAATTTTTATAATTTAAATTTAAAACATTGAAGTTTTTCTTATTTATTTATTTATTTATTTTGCCTCTGCAGTGGGGAAATAGATTTGAGGAGGGGAAAGGCAGCGGCAGATTGAATAGACATTCTCAGTTCCAGGATTTGCTGCGCATTTTGCGTGAGGGGTTCTGAATCCGAGCGATGGCAGTGGTTTCTTGCGTATCGATTTTTTTTCTGAATTACTCCATCCAAAATTTTCTATTTTCAATTTCAGATTGTTAACAAATATATGACACTATAACAGCAAAAATTATTGCATAAAATCCGGCTTCGGATCTTCCACTTATAATAAATCTCTTATTCAATGCAATGGTATTACTGTTACTTATGTTGCTTTTTTAAGCTCTACAATTTATGGATAATGGGCGGTATATTTTGACGTAATTTTAAATAAGATTAATAAAAATCAATTATCTACTTAACTTATATCGCCGCCTTGACTCTCTAATTTTTATTTAAATGCTTTGCGAAAACTATTATTAATATTGAAAGCCAAATACATCTTGGTTTTAAAAAGATAAATAGAATGAAATTCCTCTTGAGTTCACAAACCTATTCATGAATAGGTGTTGCTTGGAATATAAAAATAAATTTGAAATAAATAAATGTGAAATTTGTCCATTAATTATTTGATAAACCGCACTAGCTCCAAATGCCCAGTGTTGGAGTGGAGAAAATCACATCGCACTAAAGCCTGTATATAGGGGTGTAAACGAACCGCACATGAATGAACAGGGTTTGTGTTCATGTTCTGTTCGTTGGAAATAAGCTCGTGTTTGAAATTGTTCGTGAAGTCGCTAAACGAGACGAACACGAGTTGTTCGCGAACGACGAGCCGGCTTGACATCGCTAATATTAATATACATAAATAATATATTATATTAATTATATAACTTATATTATAAAAATATACAATATTTATATTAGTATATTAATAATATACTATATTAATATATTATTATTATTATTAATTTATTATATATTACAATTTATAAAATTTAAAATTTTAAAATATCATAAATTTTTTATATATAATTATATTAAATTATTTTATATTTCGAACAATAATGATTCAAACACGAACGAACTGTTCGTGTAACTAACAGAACGAAAAAAAAATTGTTCACGTTCTTCTCGTTTACTTAACGAACAAATCGAACACGAACTCATTGACGAATCGAACATAAACTGTTCGCGAACAACAACTTTTTTGACAGGTCTACCTGTATCATTGTGAAGAGAGGCAAACTTAGAAAATCATAATTTTACTGCGGTAGATCGGCAGTTAAATTTTGATGATTGTAAGAAATTAATGGCGACAATTATCAGTGATTGCCTCATTCTTTGTAGGCATTTATATATATAGTTTCTCTCACATGAGAGCCATCGGCTTGCTTCTGCTTTCCAACGCCTTCTTAGAGAGTCAGGCAGCCTTGGGTTATTACTAGAAGCTGTCAAATCAAATGGGTCCATACTCTCAGGAAGGCAAATGAAACTGCATATTGGATTGCTAAAGCTGCTTGGAAATTAGGTACACCGTTTTGTAGTTGTATTCCCTCTTTTTTTAGTTGTTTTGCTTCAAGGGGATCCCCTTTCCCTAACTTATGTAAAAGCCCCATTTTGATGATTAATGTACATCTATATATATATATATATATATTAAAAAATATATATGTCTCATATATGTGATGTATTGTGTCTTATGTTTGTGTGGGTGCATCCTAGTATACACATATATAGGTAAACCCCCAATTCAACAAATTATAAATTTCAATGGCGATGGTTAAATAATTTCTTTTCTCCAAGGGATTTCGAAACTTCCCTTATAAGTTCAATAATAGATTAGAACGTTAGAGGGCCAAATTGAATGTGAGGATTTGGGTCAAATAGCCAATATTTACTATAAGTATTCCCAATAGGTTGATGAATTTGTAAGTCTTAGTTTATAACTAGATCCTTCTACTGAGGTCCAGCAAGTGAATATAATGTTAGATGACAAAACTTCGCTTAGAATTTTCTAAAGGATCAAGAAATCTTCAATGTCATGAGAATCACACCCTCAATTTTCAGATTCATAAAAGACTAGAAGGTAGGAGGGCTAAGTTCTCCAAGAGTATTGGAGGGTTGCAATTTGGTCTAGCAGCGTGAGATGGATGCATGAAATTAGCATATTCAAGAAATTAGCTTCATGTCTCGACCGAGAAAGAACGTTAGTATAAGGATGGGTTGTCGGTGGAGCACCCTCTGTATGGGGATCTCCAATTGATGGTTGATCTCGGGATAGATGAACCTCGCCTCGTTGCTCTACTGTTGGTTGTCGAGCTGCATGTTGAAGCTAAAGAATCTTATTTTGAGATTCATTCATTCTCTGCATAAGGTCCTCAGGGGATAAATAAGAGGCATCCTCACCAGTTCGGTGAAGTGTATTGCTAGAAAATAGACCTGATACTTGACGTCTAACACCTCGAGAATGTACGCCAGAATTATGGGTGTTATAACTTGAAGTTCGTATATTGTGCTTATTAGTCATTGACAAAGTGTAGACTATTATAAACTGGGATTAGTTCCCACAGATAGTGCTAAATTGTTGTGTGCTATAAAATTTATGGTGATAGAATAATCATTTAATGACTTAGTGTTGTTTAAAAACCAACATATTCACATATAATAAAGAAATAAGAGAAAACAACAGAAACGTTTACATTAAAAAACCTAGAGAAGGAAAGAACTATGAGGACTGACCTAGTTAAAATGGTCCACTATATATTTATAATTACAATTGTGGCATAAGCGCTACAAAGTTTCTCCATGTACAATGTCAATATATGATATACTGAAATTTTCACTATACACCAATTGCAAACAGTTGCTACTAAAAGGTATCACCGAATTTTCGATACAAAATGTTTGGGGTATGTTATTGCAGAGTATTTAGGGTACTGAGTTACATTGTATGTAATATATTTCTTCACTTGATAGAGTACTTCGTTACACCGCAATGTGCACATAGGGTACTTTATTACTCTGGAATGTGTGTTGTTACTTCTCAAGATACTTTATTACTCTGCAGAGTCTACTAATGGTGATGAGGATGGAACGGTTGACGATGGTCGATGTCAGTCGGAGAGCGGTGGACAACGATTGTTTATGATTATAGGGTGTCGAGAGTTATCATCAGTTCTTGAATTCAGAACATCACCAAAAATAGACACTCTCCCTTTTTTTATTCCAAGCAACGAGAGATGGTCTATTTATAAGAGAGATTTTTTGTTCTTCTGCCAATAACTATTACCACCCAATTGAACGACCCATGTCGACTCTTCTTGATCATAGTCGATTTTTTTTATGATTTGAGAGCCTTAGTTATCTCAGAATGAGTATATCTTAGGCTCATTGGATTCCTCTCACAAGCATTCAATTTGACTATAAACAAACCGAATTTAGAGTTTATTTGACTCTCAAATTAACCACCCTAAACATGTGAAAGTGGTTTGACGGTTTAATCATGGCTTGATTTGACTTAAATTGGATCAATTTTGGTATCATTGGGTTCATTTAGCCTAGTTGGTTTGCTGATTTTTTATTGAAGTAGAACATTTATTGCTAAAAAAATACTTTGAGATCCATGCCAAATGCCTCGAGATTCATGTCAAGGGATGAAATTTGTTGATGACACATGAATCATATTGTTTAGTAATAATCTTTTCAATGATCTATAGAATTTAGGAAAAGTAACACAAATGATTGGTACATTAATTAAGGGTGTCTCTACGGGGTTTTAAAATGGAGATGGAGTGAAGATGATTTTTAGTTTTAGAGTCCAGTCGTAGAATGAGTTTTAGCTGACACATTCCATTTCTTCCAATTTTCTATTTTCTCTCTTCTTTTATCTCAACTTTTCCCTCCCCCCTTTCAATTATTATCATAATAAGAAAATAAGAGCATCATAACTTTTGATGTAGGAGATGAGAAATTATTGCGTTCGTCGTTTGCATGTGTGGATGACCGACGGCTAGGCGACACCTCGGCATACATGCTAAGGTGGTGCCCGACCATGCCAAAGAATCTCCCGGTGGTTGGTCGTCCGCACGTGCAGACAATTGGACACAATAATTTTTCGTAGATGAGAAACTGGGTTATAATATTTGATGAAAATGAAACCTAACCAGTTGTTTTTATAATAAGAGAGAGAGTGCGTCACAATGCTTGATCAGTTTCCATTTTGTTATTTATTTATCTTCTCTCGATCTCTCTCTTATGTTTCCCATCGGAGTTTCCTTCCGATATATAGTCCCAAAAACTGAGTTTAGAATCTGTCACTTTATGTTTGCTCTTCTCCCATCCTAGAATCTAGAAGTAGAATCCTACTCATGCTCACATTAATTGCATTCTAGCTTATAATCTTGATAATGTTAAAAAGAATGTATGAAGTTTCACCTGTACTTGAGGACGAAAACATCAAGTTTTAACTAAGGTCGAATCATGAATTTTCTCTCTAGAAAAGAATTTTGTATTATAAACTGGGAACTAAAAATTTTTCTTAGTTGGGCTAAAATTCACAGTTTTCTAAGTAGCAGTGTAACCAACTCGAGTTTGAGCAAGCCTATCAGAGCATCATAACTTTTGATGTAGGAGATGAGAAACTATTGCGTTCGTCGTCTGCATGTGTGGATGTCCGATGACTTGGCGACACCTCAGCATACATGCTAAAGTGGTGCCCGACCATGCCAAGGAATCTCCCAGTGGTTGGTCGTCTGATGTGCGGACAATTGGACACAATAATTTTTCGTAGATGAGAAACTGGGTTATAATATTTGATGAAGATGAAACCTAATCAATTGTTTTTATAATAAGAGAGATAGTGCGTCACGATGCTTGATGCAGACAAATCAGTTTCCATTTTGTTATTTATTTATCTTCTCTCGATCTCTCTCTTATGTTTCCCATCAAAGTTCCCTTCTGATATATAGTCCCAATAACTGAGTTTAGAATCTTCACTTTATGTTCGCTCTTCTCCCATCCTAGAATCTAGAAGTAGAATCTTACTCATGTACACATTGATTGCTTTCTAGCATATAATCTTGATAATGTTAAAAAGAATGTAATAAGTTTTTCTTGTACTTGAGGACGGAAACATCAAGTATTAACTAAGATCGAACCATGAATTTTCTCTTTAGAAAAGAATTATCTATTATAAACTGGGAACTAAAAGTTTTTCTTAGTTGGGCTAAAATTGACAGTTTTCCAAGTAGCAGTGTAACCAACTCGAGTTTGAGCAAGC
>NW_018164607.1:152003-161171 GCF_001263595.1 Phalaenopsis equestris | reverse complement strand
ATAATTTCATAGTACTCTGCCACGTGTTTTCAGACTGATGCATATTATAGATGCATAACATTACACAAAAGGTCGATGCATGTAGTCAAACCATCTGCCATAAATATGATGTACAAACTCAAATTTCACGTTTATACCAGTTTATATTGTCATTTACTGTAGCCAACAACAAGGATGTCCATCATCACCAATAAGATCAACTTGACTTTGACATCAACTTTGAATGTCGAACTCAAAACTAATAATTACACCACATTTCTTATTTTTTTATATTCTCTTCTAAAAAGATGATTCAACAAAAATGCAGATAATCTCCTGAAGAAATTCTATTATCTTAAGACTCTTACAACTACCATAAAAAAATTTATTCTAAATAACTATTATTCATTATATTGTATAAATGATTTTCCCAATCACTAGAATTGTCATAATATATAATATATGACACACACAAATAAAATCATTTCAATTAGACTGGGACATATAGTTTTTCTTTCTTCATGTTTTCCATGAAAAAACTTTTGTGTATCACAACAACTATATATTTTTTCACTATATACCCTAGTTCTTTGCACACAATTAAAATATGTTTCTCTCACCATTTCCATGAATATTCCAACACACAACAATTATATTCAATAACATCAGCATACCCTTCAAAATTTCAAACCAGTTGATACCCATAAACCAGCCAAAAAAAGAAAAAAAAAATATCAGCATCGCTATAGATTGTTCTATTTAAGACTACTCCCTTAAATAAGATAAACATGAAGCCATACACAATATATTTATAAATAAAAATTAATATCTGAATAAAAATGGCACCTATTAATTATTATTATCAAGATTCTTAATTTAAAACCAATCAGAAATGTGGTGAAGGCCACCATTGAAGTACCAAGAGTAGGAGAAGTAAACTTCCACTGCACCCACCTTGACCATCTTGATGAGAACTGGAGAATGAAGCAGATAAACTCAATACTTGACCACAACGACGGGCCTCATATTTTGGTTGGAGGACTGAATGCTCTTGATGAAACCGATTACTCTGAAGATAGATGGGCTGATATACTTAAGGTAATTGATTACTTAACAAAAATTTTCAGTATAAACCATAGCTCTATTTGAAATGCATGCAGTATATAATCATAAGAGTTTCTGTTTTCTGCAGTACCATAAAGAGATTGGTAAACCAGAACCAAAGGTTGAAGTGATGAAGTTTCTAAAATCAAAGCATTATGTGGACGCCAAGAATTTTGCTGGAGAATGTGAAGCAGTTGTTGTATTGGCTAAAGGACAGGGTTAGCAATGTTAAAAATAAGTACATATGTAAATATTTATTTGTTTATATTTTTTATAATTCTTCACAAATTTTGCAGATGTGCAAGGGACATGCAAGTATGGTACAAGAGTGGATTACATATTGGCATCACCGACCTCGATGTATAAATTTGTGTCTGGTTCTTATGAAGTTCTTTCATCGAAGGGCACGTCAGATCATCACATTGTGAAGGTTGATGTAGTGATTGATAAAAACGTTAGTGTGAAGGAGGAGAAGAGCAGACAAAGGAAGCAAAGAGATTTAAAGATAGAAACGGATAAATCTAAAGGTTTTTGGAAAAGTAAATTATGATTTGTAATGGATTCATATAAAAGGTTTTGTACATTGCTCTGATATCACTAATAATGTCTATATTGACCTCCACATTTGCTCCTTTTAGCAATGTGATCAAATGCGTCGGAGACAACGAACAACAATTGTCGCACCAAATGAAATTAACTAAACATTGCTCAACCTGCAAAACATTTAGCACATGCATGTCAGGAGCTCTCAAAATAACATAAGGGGATAACTCAATCAACATGAAGGCTATCGTGCTCAATGTCACACAAAACAGAGTTGAATCTCTTTAAAAATGTCTTAGTACAAAATGGAGCATGTCACCATATTTGAGATGTTTAAAGTGCACTTGGAAGGCTTTTCATTGAAGACGATAAACAATGAATGTGACGACTCCCAAATTGATGCCAATTCAGTACAAACACTATCATGACAGCCCAAAAGATGCTCATTTAGTAAAAGGACTTCGTCTTCCCTTATAGAATGTAAAAAACTACCAAAAGAGACTTCTCATAGTCAATTCATGTGATCCTAGTAAAAATAATTAGCTACAAAAGCTATATAAAAATCAGAGCTAAAGTATCTTGTTCAGTGTAAAACTCAATTAAATGTCAACCATCTGCAAAATGGGTTGTGTGCTCTTTCAATATGGGATTAAGACTTTTACATTGATTTGTAAAATGTTTCGTTACAATTTCTTTTCGTCAGTCATGCTGATGCGTGTTAAAAAATTCGTGGCGGTAAAGTAGCAAATTATCGTCTTAGTCTTGTATGAGACTACACTACACATTCAGATAATAAAAGTGAAGTAAGCAGGAGAAAACATCTCTTTTTTTTATGTGAAATGCCCTAAGAAATTGAAAAACCATGAGGCCTAACCCAATTCAAATAATCTACTATGAATGTTGAGTACACATGTTCACTTTTCGCCTGTATCAAGAAAGATGAAGTTACAAAAATAATTATTATAAATGTACAATAATAGTTTATCGATAATAATCATAATTACAATGTAATGAATGTATTTCTCAATGATAGACGGCTGCAAGGGTCATAGTTGATTGCTATGGAGACAGTAGTATATTGTAAATGTTGTAGATGGTAGCCATTGTACAATAATAGTTTATCGATAATAATCATAATTAGAATGTAATGAATGTATTTCTCAATGATAGACGACTGCAAGGGTCATAGTTGATTGCTATGGAGACAATAGTCTATTGTAAATGTTGTAGACGATAGCCACAGCGTCATCTTAATGTATAGACAGTAGTTGAAAGCTATGGTAGTAGTTGGTCATGTGGATTGTAGATAGTTCCTTTAGGATTGTTGTTTGGCCATAGAGGTTGTAGTAGTAGGCTACAGGAGCTGCGAGCCACATTTGTCGCAGTTGGTCACATGGACTCTAGTGCTGAGGTGCGATGATGTCTGTAGTCAGGAATTGCATGAGCTATAAACCACGTAGACCATAGTTGGTCATACAGGTTGTAGTGGCGAGTTGTGATGATGTCCGTAGGCCGTTGAGACTAGATTCAAGAGCTGTGAACCACGTAGGTCGTAGTTGGTCACATACGCCATTATGGTGAGTTATGATGACATTTGTAGACTACAATGGTCGAAGTTGGGAGCTACAAAAGATGCGAACCACACAGGGCATGACGATGAGTTGTGATGACGTTAGTAAGTTGCATGAGCCAAAGTCGGGAGTTGTACAAGCTGTGAACCACATACACTGTAGTTGGTCACATTGGCAGAGTGGTGAGCTGTGACAATACTTGTAGGCCGTAGGGCCTATAGTTGGGAGCTTAATGAGCTGTGAACCATATAGGTCATAGTTGATCACGTTGGTCATTATGGTGAGTTACAATAACGTTTGTAGGTCATAGGAGTCGAAGTCGGGAGTTGCACAAGGTGTGAATCACATACGCTATAGTTGGTCACATTGGTCAGAGTGGTGAGCTGTGAGGGCGCCTGTAGGCCACAAGGGCTGGAGTTGTGAGCTTCATGAACTGTGAATTATGTAAGTCGTAGTTGATCACATAGGTCATTGTGGTTATGGTGAGTTACAATAACGTTTGTAGGTCATAGGGGTCGACGTCAGGAGTTGCACAAGCTGTGAATATAGTTGGTCACATTGGTCAGAGTGGTGAGCTGTGAGGGCGCCTGTAGGCCACAGGGGCTGTAGTTGGGAGCTTCATGAACTGTGAATCATGTAAGTCGTAGTTGATCACATAGGTCATTGTGGTGAGTTACAAAAACGACCGTAGGATACAAGGGCTAGAATTGGGAGTGACACGAGCTGTGAACCACATAGGTTGTGGTTAAGCATGTAGATTGTAGTGTTGAGCTATGATGACTTCCATAGACCTTAGGGGTCGGGGTCAGGAGCTGCACGAAGGGGGCTTTAAGAGTTTGGAGAAAGTCAATCATTTATGAGGGTGAATTGCTACATCATCTTGGGGAGATATCATTGCGTCGTAAGTTGGGTGTAATGTTACTTTGCAATGTACATCTGGGTTCCAAAGTGCATGTTATCACTTCACAAGGGACTTCACTGTAAGGGGCAGGTGGCGGTTGATAATTGTTGGCGATGGATGGTGGCAGGGGCTATCGAAGGCGGCGGGGGTTGGAGGTAATGGAGGCGGCGGCAGCTGGAGTTGGTCGAAGGTGAAGGTGGCAGTTGAAGCGGTCCGATGACAACGACGGGGGCATAAGGCAAAAGTGACGGTGGCGGTTGTGGCAACGACGAAGACAACATCCGTAATTTGACAATTAAAAGGTGATAATACGTGTTGTTTTTCATATGATATTTATAATTATGAAAGTTGTTGCGTGAGATAGGTAAATATAAAAGTTTTGAATGTTTTGTAAATTTTTAATTTTTTGTATGTAAAAGCCCCAAAAAAGTTTTTTTTGTGCCCCAAAAAAAAAAAAAAAAAAACAAAAAAATAAATTCTGAGTGTTTTTGGCTTACAGTAGAGCATTGGCATGTCAAATAGCTGATATTGAATTTACTTAATTCCTAGAAACAAAGATAAAAATTGACCATTAAAAAGTGATAATGAAACAAAATTGTGTCTTGGTTTACAGTAAAGCATTAGCATGTCAAATAGCCGGATTTGAATTTCCCTAATTTGAAGAAACACAGGCGGAACCGGGTGTAGTCCACGGTGGGCAAATGCTCCCAAATCCAAGGTGCAATCAGATGTTCTTCCATTTCTTGAAACAATACGAAGGAAAAGTACGTTTGAGTCTTCATTACTACGTTCAGTAATGAGAAATTGAAGTGTAAAAAGAATTAAGTCGAGAAACCGGCACTAATTCATGGTTTGAGATACGGTAGGTTCAAGCACACAGCAAAATAACATTTTCTAAAGCCTATATTTGATCTGCCTTTAAAAGATTAAAAGAATATGAAGATGTAATAACTCTTAAAAATGACAAACATCTGTCCTATTTATGATATATGAGTCATACCTAACAAATCTTCACCTTGACGAATATCCAACCTATTAGGAGAAATGCAAATACCCAATAAATCTCCATCTTGGTGAATATCCAGCCCCTTAGGAAAAATACATATGTCTAACAAATCTTCACCTTGACGAATATTCAGCCCCTTAGTAGAAGTGCAACATGGAGTTTCTTAAACTGAAAAATCTCCACCTTGACGAATATTCAGCCCCTTAGGAAAAGTGCAACATGGACTTTCTTAAACTGATGTGGGTTGGGCCACCACGCTTCCACTGCGCCCTCGATGATCCCCCCAACTAACTAAGTTCCAAGAGACACAACTCTTCAATTCCAAGAGACATCTCTTTATTCTAAGAAACTCTAAATTCTAGTATTATGAGTCATACCAAACAGTTGCCTATATAGCTGTGTTTATATCTACTGGTTCAAGGGTAGAACTTAGAAGAAGAATGAAGGCTGAGCGAGGGGAAATGATGAGAAGGAACTCGCTTGCTGCACTTCCTCCATTGAGGAACAATTTGTGGAGCTATTTATCGAACTAACTCAATGCAACATAATTTGTATGTTTAAAATGTAATAATAGATTTGAAAAATGTTATTTTTATAAATGAGTGCTTCTTAGAAATATTTAACACATCAATAAATAAGATAGTATTTCACGACAGACATTATGTTGGGAATAGTATTTAAAAAATTGCTAGAATTTGAGTATATTCCGAATTATTAATAATTTTTACAACTCAAAATTATCAATGATAAACACTAAAGCTAATGGCAGTTGGTGCACCTGCCACATGGGTTCAAAGCTCACACAACTGATCGCGTCAATGTGGTATATAAGCTCGTATTGTGATTTATAAAAAGTGGGTATTTAAAACAATAAATGATGTGGGGATAAGTATTATGGAAGAAGAGTCGATGAATGTGAAGCTAAAGGAGCGGATAGAATAGAAATATTTAGGGAAAGGGAACAAGTGTGTTAGGCGTGCGATATATATATATATATATATATATATATAAGAAGATTTATATATTGCAACGATGCCAAAAATTTGATCCTGAATTTTATATGTTAATGCGACGTATGCAATTATAATCTTAATTTTTCCTTACTTATAATTTTTACTTTGCAACGGCGACAAAAACTTGATCACCAATAACATCTAGGTAAAAACATGACTTCAAAGCATATAAGAATACAATTATTATATTTGAATATGAGATATTACACAAATATACGTATTGTTATCAAATAATATATGACTTTTTAATTAAGCCTGGAATATCGAACCACATGGACTACAACAATATGCAACTAAAAATCAGAAGAAATTAGATAACAATTTCTACTTAGAAAAATATTCTTATTCAAACTTTAGATGCTATAATAGGAATGAAAGTTCAATTCTTTTCATAATTTTTTATAATTGACAATAAAGTAAACAACTAACTAAACTTAACTAGATACTTATAAGATGAAGACAATATAAATAAAATATATTTTTCCTGATCACAAATCAATAATAAGTATAGGAATTATGTTGTAAAAGTATTCAAATTGTGGTGTGTCAAATATGAGCAATAATATTCTTTACTCTTATTAGAGATGTTATAAAGAACATTGGCTAATTTAAAGTTTGAATAGTCTTAAAGACGGGTTAGTTAAGGAAGATACTAGCTCTCAGTCTAGAGTTCTCTCTTCTCCCTCCACCTGGGGGCTAACATCAAAACCTAAAACTATAAATCAAATTGCGTGTTTTAGTCTGTCACTCTAAAGTTCTTTAATTACAAACATTTCAAAGTTCATTTCCCTATTTATTTGCACTCAATCATATGAATTACATTCCCATCCATACAATTTCATGTGATTCTCACCATTTGTTGACTGAGACAATACCATCTCGGATCTTACATGTTCTCAATACATGAATTAACATCTTAATTAATCAAATCAAAATGTAAATGAAGTACAAGATTTAAAATCATCACGACTTCTTTCAACATTAAAGACTAATACTTCACACAACTTCCATCCAATACTTAAGCACTTATCATTTAAGAAAAAAAATAAAGAAAATAACTCAGAATTCATGGAGAAAACATAACCACACTTAAGTTTGAAAGTAGAAATCATGCAAACAAACAAGAAGTCTAAATTAAAACCAAAGATAAAAACTTATATCAAATCTTCTCCACCAAAGTCTTGAAGTTCTTTTGAATCTCTTCTTTCACTTGCAATACAAGCTACAACTTAAAATAAAAAAAAAGTTACAGCGGCGGCATGTGAAATGGAATTGGTGATCTAAGGATGATGGCTCCTCATCCCCTCAATTCAAGTCTTCTTTAATAATTTTCCCAAAGGTGTCTTGGTGTCTCTTTAAAATGTGTCAACATTCAATGAATCTTCTAGAAGTTGCCTCCTTTCAAAAGCCAATTGAATGAATTTTCATGTCCATTAACTATTTCCCACGTTTTCAGCAAGGGTTGTTTCAAACACCTCTTCAAAAATTCATCCAAATTCATTAAATCATCAAGTAACTACTTCTGGTGTTTAAGCGCGAGGTACTGGGCACTTAGGTACCTCAGTTCAAGCTTAGATACCTCAGTTCAATTTCACATTTTCTTCATTTTTGCTCCAAATTTGATCTTTTTTCACTCATTTAACCATTTTTCATCCATTTAATTTGCTCCAAATTTGATCTTTTTTTTCACTCATTTAACCATTTTTCATCCATTTAATTGTGCCCTAAAGAAAAACACACAAATACCTTTCATTAAAGCGTAATATCTCAAAAATAGGTATACAAATGTGTACATAAAATCTATATATTTTAATCTATATATTTTAGGTGTATCACTGTGCATCAAATGAAAACAACCAACCATGACACCAAGATTGTTCGGTTGCACATCAGTTGAAAATAGCTAACTACGACAACAAGATCACCTACGGTTGCACATCAGTTGAAAATAGCTAACTACGACACCAAGATCGCCTAACTGAGCATTTAATACAACAAACTATCACTCTACAGCGTGAAACTCTGCTAGGGACCAAACTTATTGTCGAGGCAAAAAAAATAAAATTAAAAATTGAGGGATAGGCAACATGTGAACCAAAAGTACTAAAGGAGCATATGAATCTCATAAATATCATAGTTACAAAATCTTTGCATCAACAAATGACCATAAGTCCAAAGTACATACAAGGGGGTACATGTCAAAAAGAGAAAAAGCTGGTAGAATATAGTTTTAAATCTGGAAGGCTGACTAGAGGAAACCTCCTCTCCATCAGCACTCGAATCATCCTCAGGATGACCCTTCAGAACTAGAATATAGAGTGACAAACTCTCAGAGGTCGGTATATTTGGGATCAACCAAGCTCGACAAAACAAAATGGTCAATCGATGACAAAATCCCAATACAGAGTTGCTTTTTCGATAGACCCACCTGCCTAGATTGAGATAGAAGCAGTGAAAAGAACTCGTCCTCAGTCTTCATATTCGACATCTGCTCCATTAGACGATGATTCTCCGCCGCAAGAAATGAAAGTGACTAGAAAGCTAAGGAGAGCTTCTCCAGTACCACGACAAGCTTCTTCTTAGCTTCCTCTGCCCAACCCTCAACCTCCTTTGCCAAATTAAATGAGGCCATGACATGCTCCACACCATCAACCCACTCACCCTAGACAAAGTCCAAGGCCATCGATTGGAGGTGAGAAGCCTCTCAATCCTTCAAAAGAAATTGATCAGTCCTCTTGAAGAGCTCAGACCGCTTCTATCCCCAGAAGGACTTCGTGAAGGCTGGCGAACAAGTAGATCCCAAAAGATCGAAGGGAAATGTTCTAGCAGCAAGGAACTTGAATACCAATATATCAATTGATCGATAGTGGTGAATCGACCGCTACCACTACGAGAACTTAAAATTATCATCCCAGGAACTTGAGAAGGAATCGAACCCAAAGCAAAGCCTCTTTTTCACAGTGATGACGAACGAGACTAAGGAACATGTTCGGCGACGGGTGCTTTACCCACCCGACGCCTGGACATAGAAGCAAAGTAGTCCTCATTCTC
>NW_018164607.1:133966-151903 GCF_001263595.1 Phalaenopsis equestris | reverse complement strand
AACATAAAGTTCCAACTTGATTTTGATTTTACTAATATAAAGAAAATAAGAAAATAACAGATAAAAGATTACCCAGGTACAAAAAAGAAAAGTTATATCAACCCCAAGGTGCCAAATGATAGTGGAAGTGTCCTCTCTTTGCTCCTTAGCTATCTGTGTAGTCTCACATGCAAAATTAAATTTTAGCCCTTTGATGGTGGACAATCTAAGCATAAGAATGGCGTTTGAAGTGGCAAGTTAGAGTGTGAGAATGAACTATTGAGCATGGGATAAAATAATTTAAAGTAAAAAGGACTAAGGCCATTTTCCCCAAAACTAGGTTCAAGGGCTAACGGGTGGCAGAAAAAAGGAAGAGTGCAGTTTGAGCTTCTTGGATGGCACTCGAACAAAATCTGAGGAGAGGTAATCCTTATGTTTAAACTATGCAGATCAGCCTCCGGGCTCGAAGCCATGGCGGATTTCGAAAGAGAGAGAAAACAAAAGTTTGCGTTCTGCTCGCGACATGAACATTTTAGCGAGGTTACCTGGCTCTTCTAGGAAGAAGAAGTCGAAGGTTGCTTGGCTCGTCAAGGAAGAAGAAGGTGTAGGAGAAGGCTCGGGAACACTAGGCGGGAAGCGTTCGCGTAAGAATAGGATCGCAGGGCCTATGGTAATATTTGTGTGGCGAACGCGGGGCCACAGGCTCGATCTCGCGACCCGCTTTCCACCAACTTTAGCGATGTGACGCCGTGAAGTTGGAATCTAAACGACCGAATGTCACAATTTAGGGCCACGTCGTGGGAAAAAAGTGGCCCCAAACAGAGCCTAAATAAATAAATTCTTCTCAAAAACATTTTGAGTAATTATTTTATAGTCACTACCTTGAAATGAGATTATTTACTTCAATATAGTGGGTTGTATAAGGTTGGGTTGTGACAGTTATTTAGGTAGTATTAGAGCAATAGATTTGAAATAAATATTTTTAGAGTCATAAGAATGATTAGTAGATGAGTGGATAGTGTTTTCTAGATAATTTAAAATTTTTTTCTTTTCTAATAGCTTCTATGTGTATTATATTATGTCATTGCATGTGCATGTTGGGAATAAATAATAAGAAACTATGAATCCTTAAGATTGGGATGTGATAGATGGAGAAAGTTTCAATTAGGTTGGGGTGATATATAGCACAATGGTAGCAATAATGTCAGATTCTACAACTCAATTTGTTAACTTGGTGGTCCAATTAATAGGTGATGCTTATAATAGAATATCCCCTTTCAGATAGAGGATAGAGATAAATACTCATAGTATTCTTGAGTTTATAGCCACCTTATTTCAAAGGGGGTAATGGTGTCTCAAGTAGCTAAGGATGAGCCATTCCGATTAGAGAAGCCCTTTAATGACAAGGTAATGGCCTCTAAGAGCTGGGTTTTGGCATTCGAGCGATATATCAATTGATTTAGCCACATCCTCGTCAAATTGTACCCTATATTAATATTTTGACTTGTATCTTGCGAAAGATAACATAAATATCTTTTAAAAGTGTAAAATTTTCATAGAAGTGGAATAAAGCACAAAACTAAAAATCACATTTACAGTAAATATCACCAACTAGAGAAAATGATTATGAACACTTGTCTGTCCTTCTGTTACTACAATAATAATTGAAAAAAATAATATTAGTAGTCATTATATCAAATAATAGCAACCTAGAGATGATAATGAGATAAAAAAGTTGCAGGATAGTGTTAGGTAACAATAATCACTAATGTTGGTCTACGGTTATTACTAATTGTCGTTAACTTTAATTTTTCTTCATAGTGCGTGGATTTAATTCCTAGTTTTCTCCCCTTTCATTTTGGAAATGAGATATTAATTATTTTATTTCAAGTGGGGCATTTTGATAAATGCAACCAACATCCCAAAACTATTTTATCTGAATGTTCATGTTTTTATTTTGATCATAGATTATTTCTTCACCATATAAGTGTCCTAATAATCTTAGAATTCAATGAATGATCCTAGGCTCTTTGGATTTCTCTTATCAAATTACTATATTCAATTATATGCATGTCAATTTTGGATACCATTTAGCCCTTCAATTAATACTTTGAAGTTTCCTATAAGTGCTTGAGTTGGGCTCACTGATACTTAATTCAACTTACCTTTATTGTTCTTATATTAAATCATTTAGATGTACAAGTTTGCTAAAATTGGCAGACAAATGGTCCTGAATTTTATGAAAATTTTTACTTAGAGAATGACTTTAAGATTTGTGCTTTATTGGATAGATTTTTTGATGGTATATTAAATATATAAATTAATTTTCGCATTTTTTTAATTTTATAAAAATCATATTTTTGTGACACTAAAGTAAAATAGTCATTAATTATACTTGGATAATCAAATCATAGTATTATCCTACCTATATCATAAGCTTGAAGTCTTCATAAAGCCTCAATTCATCTCATATGAAGTCATTTAAGGAAACTTTCAACTCTTCTAAAAACTGAACTTTCTAAAAGAAGATTTCAACCCATTCAAAATTTGAAATTATTTAATAGTGAGTCCAACCCACTCAAGAATCAAAAACATCAAAGCAAAATTTATCTTTTGCATTAAAAACCAGTAATTGAAGTCAACCAATCATGCCAAAGCTACTCATTGATGTAATCATGTCACGTTAACCCAAAGGAAATACCACACAAGTAGAATGAAGACAACCAATTCATCCACTTATCCACTAAACCCCGAAGGACCAAATAAGCATATTTATCCATACCTTTCAGAAAAATAGAACAAATCATTAAATAAACCCCCTAAAATACTTTTCCATAATATCACTTCATAACAATTAAAGATTTTTTTTATAATTTCATAACTGATTTGAGCTGAAGAGTTATTCCAAAGTCATACAGAAACGCCAAATACCTTGATAAGCAGCTTTTTTAAAGGAAAATTTGCATGCATACCACTCAATTCTTATGTATTTACATATCTAACAACTAAACTTTACTTATTGCGAAACAGTGGCATTTTCATGTGATGTGAAATGTTTCATATATTAGATATGTAAATACGTAAGAGTAGGGTGGTATTTATGTAAATATACTTTTTTAAAAGCAACCAAATAGCTTAATTCAGCTTAAAGCTTCATAAACCCATCGTTCAAATGCACTGAACTGAACTTAATTTATATAAAAAGATAAAATAATAACAATTAATTAGTATGACAATGACATTGCAGACTAATACTTGATTTCAAATGGTTATAAATGGACAGCGGGAAACTATTAGTACTTAGTAGGGTTTGTCTTCTGGTCCTTTACAGGAAATCGACCCATCGAGTGCACAGAGAAGAAGACAAAACTCCTCAAATCATCTACAGGTTTTTTTCTCCAGATCAGAAGAAGAGAGAGCTTTGTGAGCGAATAGCAGGGAGAGGGGAGATGGACGTTCGTCAGCTTCAGCGCCAGTGGATTGATCTCATCTCCTCCCTTTTCCGCGAGGTCTCTCTTTCTCTGACTCTCTGAGTTCATCTCTTTTCATTTCTGTGCTGATGTTCTTTACTTTGAAGGATTTCCTGGACGCGCAATTCACGCAGCTACAGCAGCTGCAGGACGAGAGCAACCCGGATTTTGTGGTTGAGGTTGTAACCCTGTTCTTCGAGGACTCGGAGAGGCTTCTGAATGATCTCTGCAATGTTTTGTGAGTGGATTGGTTCTCGAAATTCTCTGCGGTTTATCTATTCTGCTCTGCAACTGATCGCATCTTGGATTTGTTTTCTGTGTCAATTTCTTTTATCTTTCATCTATTCTTCCGAAGGAGCCAGCAGGCGGTGGACTTCAAGAAGGTCGACGCTCATGTTCACCAGTTAAAAGGGAGCAGCGCAAGGTAGCTCTAATTCTTGAACCCGTAGTTGCTCCTTCTTCAACCTATATCACCTAGTGGTTGGGTTGTTCGAACCCTAAATCGGAAGCTTCATGTGTGCGTGTATTTTTATCCGAAACTCTGAGTTTCTGTTACCCTGTTCTGGAACAGCATAGGAGCACAGAGAGTGAAGAACGCGTGCATATACTTCAGAAACTGCTGTGAGGAAGGGAACCTGGAAGGGTGAGTTATAAAATAATGGAATCGAAACGCATGCCCTGTTTCTGTTTGATTAAAAGCCCCAAACAACCGTTATTAACCAAATCACTTTCCGCAGCTGTTTCGGATGCTTGCAGCAAGTGAAGCAGGAGTACTCTCTTGTAAAGAGCAAGCTGGAAGCTCTATTCGGGGTAATTAACCACCTTTTCTTTCCTGAAGCTTTTTGTCCTTCTCCATGAAAGTGCACTCATTTGGATCACATTATGCTCTCTATGACTTACTGTAGCTGGAGCAACAGATTGTGGCTGCTGGTGGGTCACTGCCAATGATGTAAATTTGGTACTTTTGAAGCCTGGATTTGGTGGACGAAGGAGAAAAGAAGAAGAAGAAGAAGAAAAAAAAAAAGTCCCTTTTTTTCATTTTGGTCTGCTAAGCTTGAGCTGTCAGCGCTTTGATCTCTTATGGCCCACCTGAATTGGGAGGAAAAATCTCTTTTCTCTAATTTTTTTTCCTTTTCATCTGCGTCGCTCTTTTTCATTTTGGTCTGCTAAGCTTGAGCTGTCAATGCTTTGATCTCTTATGGCCCACCTAACTTGGGAGGAAGCATCTCTTTTCTCTAATTTTTTTTCCTTTTCATCTGCCGCACACTCTCTTTATTCCTCCATTATGAAGCTCAGGATGGTCTAAAAAACCTCTGGATGTACTGTTATCTATTGTTTAATGTTATGTGGTCACTAACTGTTGTGGTATGTTGTAATTTCTTAATTTATGTGGTGATTAACTATTGTGACTTGTTTGTAAGTTTCAAGGATGGGAATTGGAGTGAAATTGCATTAAAAAAACGCTCAGAAGCTCAACTCAATGACTCATTTTGGCTTTTAATTAACTCACGATGGAATTTGCTTTTTATTTCATCTCATTCGGATAAGCCCTTCCGAAAAAAATAATAATTCAAACAAAGTCTTTTGAAATGTTGCAGTGGTTGTCGTTTTCATGGATCTTTAGCTTTGCTGCAGCCACTAATTTGGCTACAGAAAATACGTTGGAATCAATTTGGTGGATAAATCTCTGTGGATAGGCTCACGCTGTCTTCATCAGCGCCACTTTGATTATCAAGTTTAAAATTTTGAAAAGTTACTGATCTGTTTGAAACACTATTGTAGAAAAAAAAATTATTGTTCTAAAGGTTATGGTGATTATTATAACTTTATTTTATTTTAAAAAAGTCTAGTTGCATTAAGTCAGGTCAGATTGCAAAAAGCACAGATAAAATATAATTTTGCCAAATATGTGGAAGCGCGGTGCTTCCACTGCATTGTTGCCCCAATCTAAGCCACGAAAGAAAAGTTCAATAACTATTATCAAAATCAGTTGGTTGTGTGTGGCAAGATAATTAATAATTGACTAATGTTTACTAGCTTTTTATGTAATATTTGATATGTGAGTGATTTTCTTGTTACTAAGGGAGAAGTGGGCATGGAGACTAATGTAGGGATTGAGTTGGATTAAATTCTTTCCTCTTTATTTAATCATTACTCAAAAAATCATCAATTGTACGTGCTTAAGAACATGATGAATCTTAATTTGTTCGTGAATCATATCCCAAGAAATATATCACAAGTTAGGAGAGGGAGAGAGAGAAGTCAAAATTAATGAACAGTAATGTCTTGTATATCGTGTTATATTCATAAAATGTTTTCCCTATTTATAGATGAGAGAGTACAATATAAATAGTATTATATCTTTTGTCTTAGCTTTAAAGAGGGTTATACAGAGTATTTTTGATATTTTACAAGGTTGTGAAAATAGAATTGGATGTCAAACTGGAAGAAAAAAAATGCACAAAGTTCATTGGTTTGGCCAGGGTCGGGTGGGATAACATAATAAATATAAAAATTAATTAAATATGACAAAAATAATGCAATAAAAATATAATAATGTAACTATAAAAAAAAAAAAATACAATCATAGTTTTAAGTTTTGAAATTATTGGGTACACCTATAATAGGAGCGATTATTGCATCAAGACATCAACCGTGAATTTACATCCGAAATCTAATAGGCACTTGCCACGTGGCAAGTGGGCCCCACTGTAATACAATTGTTGGGTTGGTTTTTTGGAATCTTTGGCGCAATTTTTTCCTATAATGGAGCCATCAAGCTCTCTTTCATAAGAGCAGCCCACCCAATTCCCAAAAAAAAATTAATATTTTCAAAATAAAGAAAAAAACTAGCCCTATCTCGTAAACATTTCTATTTTCATTTAAACTTATATGTCAACTACTCCATATCCTGCAGTTCGATGATAAAAATAATTCATTATGCGCTTCGAACCGAACCATCTACCAGTTCACGTTGAAACAGGTCCTGTCCAATTTTCTAAACCTTGATATATTACAAATATAAGCTTATTGCTCAGCTGTTCTCTGGCTTGATCAACTGAGCCTTAATTGAGTTTGGATCAGTAAGATCATCTTCATAGACTGAAATTTGCTCGATCGAATGTGCTTGGTTGATATGGGTTGACTGGTTGATTGTGGTCAGATTGTTGATTCTTAACCTATGATAGGGAGCCTCTGAACATTCCTGGGATGATTGAAGATACTAAGGAACCAAATCTTCCCTTGGAAAGATATTCTTATGATAGTTGGCCAAATAATCTTTTTTCTCTTCTATGACTCAGTGACTCTTTTTGGTGTCCGCTGGTCATCTTTCGTATGTGTTGTTATTCGGTCGGCTTTGGCCTCGTTTGCTCAACTCGGATAGGTTAACTCGTTCAAATAAGTGAGTATTGTGGTATTCTATTAGTGACCTTGCTATGTCTTTCTGTTTTCATCGGATCATTGGATTTTTTCAGGATCAGTGCTAACAAATTATTTATGTACATATTTTAGTTCCACAATTATCTTACTTCTTGAAATATAGATCACATCTTTTTTTAATCAATGATTTAATAATTGAACCTGCTTGATTTTCACGCCTATGATCCTTATAATTAATACATGACGTGACTCTTTACGTTCAATATTTGCTTTGCATCCCTTCCCATTTGAATTGGTTAGTTTTTTAGCGCGAACATGAAAAATGTGTCAAATCCCCCGGCCAGTGTCCTCAATAAGGATCTGCTTCATGTTGCCTTGAGAGATCTAAAGAGCGGTACCCATTGAAAGATTAAAAGAAGAAAAAAACTATCATTCAGAAGAAAAAATAGGTCATGTTTGTAGATCAAGTTGGTTCGTCTGATGTGTTCCTCGGCTCTCGGTAGAGAAAAGTTCAAGCGAACGGTCTAACCATCTATTTGTCGACTCAACCCTTTGTTCCAGCACAGGGCTCTTCGACCAATGAGTGCCCAAGAAGCCTTGGTTTAGCTTAATTGATTTTTGTTTTTCTTACTTCCTCTTCTTAATGTTGTCTCTTAATGCAACTAACTTGGTCCATATAGCCTTGGCAATGACTAGCCTCTAGAGACATTGGTGAGAACCCAACCACGGAGCTAGCTGCTATGACAAAGGCATTAGTCGGTGGCAACCGACCCTCGTGGGAGGATGGTGAGATTGACCGCCAAAATAGTCCTCTCACGATAAAGCAGCTATTGGATCTCAGATATCCCTTAAGTTGTTGGCTCCCACCTCAATGAGATTGAGAACTCCTTCGCTCGGTCAGTCGGAATTCATTGAGGCGAAGAGATATGCGAGCTACTTTCTCATTTAGAGAAGGTGAAGACGATGGAGGGCGAGATGAATGCTCTTTGCTAGAAATTGTCAGACATTTGGGAGAGATCCTTCATACTCTGGGCTCAAATTGAGATAGATTGGGTGAGCTAGTTTAAGTTTGGGATGAGGTTTTGTATAAGCAACAGCTTTGGTTGGGGTATGTCCTGGTCAAAGAGAAGGACGTCCCCCGTATAAAATATTTTCTCTCGGCCTAGCTCATGAGCTCCTTTGAATTTGTAATATCTATTTTTAGGATAAAATATTTTTTTTTGTTTTGACTCTTGTGTTTATGTGATCTTTCTGTCAGCATTTTTGCAAAATTACTATGTTGTTACGTTTTTACCCCTATGCCATAATCATGCTATTTCTTTTGGGTTTGATGGTGCTACGCTTTTACTCTATCCTTTTCTCCTTATTTTCTTCTCTCCCTTCCCTTTCTCATTTTAGGCACAACATGATGACTCCAAATTATTTACCTAAGGCCTACGGGATTGTCTCAACCGAGTGATTGATAATAACTTAGAAAGAAGTCGATCGGTTAAGGAAAACTATTCTCTTCGATCATACAGTGAAGCTTTGTGTCTTAGGCAAAAATGATTGACTGACCACTCTATTCACCATCAACCTCATGTTTTACAAAGATTATTTTTATTTTGATTTGAGACTATTCTTCTGCCGGGAGCTAAGGGCCATTTGCCATCACTATAGAGTTATCTCAGCTCAAATACCACCTAATTTGATAGCTACAATTGTCATCTTCTGTCATTGGTCAGGAATCCTCTAGTGGATTGAGCTACTCACCTAACTACCTATTCGCCTTTTGAGTTGGTCTAGATGACAATGTACAATTTGCCTCTTTAAAAAAATTCCAATTTGTATGACTAAAGAACATAGCAAAGGAATAAAAATTGTGCTTTCTCCTAGGCTCTTCTCCTTGAGAATAGTACATTCAACTTGTTTTTTTCTGGCGGTAACCTCGGCAAGTCATAGTAGAAAGTGTTAGATCTTGTATTAGTGGAGGTGAAGGAGGTTGAAAGGTGTCACCTTTTGGTCCACGAATACCTTGATCTGTTCATTGTCAATTGATTTTTGCAGTTGAACATCTTCAGATGTGGATGACAGAGGAGGATTAGAAAACCTCTGATGTTCAAGAGGCCAAGCATTAAGTGACAGTTTCCACACAAACCTTGAAGAAGAAGGCCCATGCTAAACCTGCCTACTCTGAAACTGCTAAAGTGGCAAGCCGGCGAAAGCCACTGGTGATCCATGCTAGAGAATACCTAGATGGTGTGGAAATGGTTTACACTATGTTTGATTCTTCTATTATTTTTCAAAGGATTGTCACTTGCGAGCTCATCCATATTGACAGAAAAATTGCTATGGTGCCCGCTAATAGTGCCCTACCGATTGTAGGTCCCTCAAACACACAATACCAAGAGATAGAGAGGTTGACGAGCTTGACAAAGTAGAGCAGACACGAAGGGGAGGCTTGGTAGAACGACAAGAAAAAACATTTGCCATGTCGATCAGTTGCTCCTTACTTCGCCAATATTCTTTCTAGAGATGAAGTGAGCCATGAAACTCTGGTTAGCTCGAGCAGACTTGAGCCCGAGCCTTAGCCACCAGCCATGAAGAGACGTATCAATGGCGGAAGGAACCTCTATCCGACCTGAGTGACCTACCACTTCCCCCATATTAGAAGAAGTGGAAGCAATCATTGCTTTGGTGGAATCTAATGCAAGAAGTGGGGGCTAAGGTGAGCAATAGCTTGAATATTTAGTTTTCCTTAATCAACATAAAAAGACAGGTACTCTAACACCCCCCTTCATGGTTTTTTGTCCTTTGAATCTTGCTGACATCAATTGGTCTCCCTCCTATGAGAGGTTTCTTATGAAGCACAACCTCTTAGGCATATGCCACATGAGAGATAGTTATCAAATGATGGCTTGGGATGCTTCTCACTTCTAGTTGGCAGTCCTCCTTCAAGAAAATGAAGGATTACTAGAGACACAAAAGTTAGCCATGGCCAATGAGAGGGTAAAAAAATTGGAGGAATGGAAAGCGGCAGCTTAAGCCGAGGCTCTCATGCTGCAAAAGATAGATTGAACTATGTAAGAGAAAATGGCTATAATGAAGAAATTCAACAAGTTTTTTGGTATTCTCTCTACTCATCCATGTAAGGTGCAAAATTCTTGTTACAAAGATCGGAGAATGGGTTGCCTTCAGCGTTGGCAGGATGGTGAAGACAAATTTGGTCTCCTCCGAGTGAGCTGATATGGATAAGCTTGTCACCTTGCTTTTGGACCTAGAGGAGGGGGAAGAAGATGAGAGTGGTGAAGACGATAAAGGGTCGTCGAGTATATGACTTTCCTTCAGCTTCATCTATAGTTTAAAAAGGAAATTCTTGAAAATTTTCTTCATTTTCTTTTTGAAAACTTGTAAAGAAATGTTCAAAAATTTATTAATTTTTCAGCCGTGAATAAATGCAAAATTTTCTATCAATTTTACCTTCATTTTTCTTACCTTTGATATGTGTTTGCTTTTCCCTTGATGTGCATGCCTTTGAGTTTATCTTTTTATTTTAAATACCTATGTAGAATAGTTGTGGTAGCTATGGGATTTGATTGGCCAAATGAAATCTTCATTGGGTTGTTTCATGAAGCCAAAAGGCTAATTAATGTATGATTATAAATGAATTATGCTACCACTCGACTCTAGTCTTACACTTCTTGTGTACTGGTCGCTCGGTTAGGTTGTCGCTTTGAATGGGTTGCACCATACATTAAAAATATTAAGCAGATTATACCACATCCTTCATAGGGGTAACTATGAAGACTCATTTCTGAGAGGATTCACATGATAAACACCATTGATTTTGCCACTAATAAGTAGGGAATCTCCGCCAGAGCTTAAACTGGCTTGAGTTAGGTGACATGGATTTTATTAATGCATAAGTGTTATGGGGTCAGTCTTATTTAATTTACCAATCAGACTTTTGTTAGTCATTGACGGTTATTTTTGATGTCAATGATGTTATTGTTTCTTGAGTTTGTTTGAGTTTGTCAAGTCTCAATCGAATTTTGACAATCTCTTGCATCAACTTCTCGATTTTTCTGGTGTCCCGAACCTAGATTGTGCGCATAAGTAGAAAAAAAATTGCTTGTTTATTTTTAAGAAATTTTCAATAAAATAGAAGGGTTAAAATGATAAAATATTTTTTACTTGTCGAGATACATAATTTTTCTTAGGGATAGAAAATTTTCAAATCATTTCCATTTAGCGTCTGAGGCACCACCTTCATGTGCTCATTAATTTTACTTATTAGAAAAAAATATTTTGGTTTTATTTTTTGTCACAGATGCTTGGCTTGACTTCTTAGATGATGAGTTATCAATTGCTCGATTACTTGAGTTTCTTTGTGAGTCTTCGAGGTGAGCTCTCGTCGAGTGGTGAAGATTGTGTCTTAGTTTTTGTCTTTCTTCATGGGTTGTTTTCTTTGTTGGATGGTGGCTAGCTTACTCGATTTTAAATGATGCAAGGGAGGAGTTGTATTCATCTGCTGATATATGACTGTTGGCTAGTTCCAATAGCTCAGTTAGTGTCTTTGGCCAATGCAAAACTAGAGCACATCAGAAGGCTCCTTCCTTCAGTCCTTAAGCTTGGGCGACATGGGTGACCGTTGGGTTTCATATTTCACATCTCCAACATCTCCTTTTGGGAGCATGTGATAAACGAGCGAAGGCTCTCGTCTTGTCTCTGCTAGATCTACAAAAGGGAATGTAGCTTTTACTGAGGCTTTTGGGCACTAACAAATGATGCCACAAATATTCAATTGAAATCAATGAACGATGATCATTTCCAACTGTAATTCTTGAAACATCTGAGACCCGATGATGGGGGATTTTTATGTGTCACCAAACACTATGGAAACTTTTAAAATACTTTTATCTAGATGTTCAAGCAAGACATTTTTAAAAGGAATATATATTTATGAAGGAAGAAAATGTTAACTTAAAAATGGGCATAATCACCCAGATGATTAAAGTCTTTGTTAGTCGACAAAACCATGTTATTTCCTTCGTCAGATGAGGTTTATTTTACTTATAGGATCTTGTTTCCTATAAGGACAAGCCCTCGTAGTTAATTACATGTTAGAGTTATATGTCCAAAAGAAAACTCCCAATTAATGTTATTAGTCAAATTGTCAGAGATCAGACTTTCATGATTGGGATAATTGAAGGTAAGTGGAGGGTATAAATTGGAAGAATTGAGTTCAAAGGGGTGGCATATACAGTCCGATGGAAACATGTTATGGGAAAAACCCAAACAAATTGTAGGATGAAGTTTGGAGAGTGACAATTGAATGTTTGAAAGGGACTGATGGTAAGTTTGAGCTGATCAAGTAGACTCAAAAGATAAATTAGGGATACTGAATTTGATTGACAAACGTGGTTGAAAACCATAAGCTTAGGATAGACTCATGCAGAGAAAGATTTATAGATGAGAAATGAAACCCTATAATCTATAAAGAATTCTAAGGGCGAACTAACCTAGACATGGGGAGTAACATCCCTGATCAAAATGCCCACGGTATTTTGTTGTCCCGAAAACATTGGTATCCATCAACTATGATCGACCTCATAACAAAGATATCCTCTGAAGTGTTTTAGGGTTGAGAGTTCATGTTTTTGAAGTTATATGACATGCCTTCATCAGTAACCGCGGGTTACTTCATTCTAAGGTATTCTCTTTAGTCTCAAGGTTAAGTGGGTTGACTTGGGCTTTGTTGGGTTGAATGGGATTGACTCAGGTTAAGTTTAGGCATGGGTTGAGCTTGGTCTGAGCTTAACCCAGATCAACCCAAGTCAACCCAAACTAAACTATTTTAGGTCTAGGCTGAGCTTGGGCTTGGTTGGGTTGACTGAGATTGACTCAGGTTTAGTTTAGGTTGATACAAGTTAAGTTGGGTTAATTTGGGTTAAATTGAGTTAAACTGGGTTGACTCAGATTGAGATGGATTTGATTTAGTTTGCCCAAGGTTAAGCCGAATTAACTGGGTTAAATTGAGTTTAATTTTGGTTGATCTGGGCTAAGTTTAGGGTTTGGCTTAGGTTAGACCTGGGTTGGGTCAGGTCTAAGTTGGGTTAAGCTAGGCTAGAGTTTGGGTTAGGTTAGACCTGATTTGAGTCAGGTCTAATTAGATAAGGTCTGAGTTGAGTCAGACCTGTATTAGGTTTAGGATTTAAGTTAGGTTAGACTTGGGTTAGGTTAGGTCTAATTTGGGTCGAGTCTGGGTTAGGTTAGACCAAATTTAGGTTTAGGGCTAAGAATAGGTTAGACCTAGGTTGGGCTAGGTCTAGGTTGGGTCAGGTCTGGGTTGGGTCAGACCTGAGTTAGGTTTAGGGTTTGGGTTATGTTACACCTTAGTTGGGTTAGGTCTAAGTTGGATCAGGTCTAGGTTGGTCAAACTTGGGTTAGGTTTAGGGTTTTGGTTAAGTTAGAGTTAGGTCAGGTTAGGTTAGACTTAGGTTCTAGTTATACTATAGTTTGAGTTAGAATTAGGCTGGGTTAGAGTCGAGCAAAGTCGAACCCAAACCCAAGCCTAATCCAAGGCTATTATGTTGACTAACCTAGCCTAACTTAAGAACACAAAATAAATGCTTTAATTAAAAGAGAGAAGAGAGAAGCTTACCAGAAGAAGTTGATCGAAGGGGATGAGGCTCTACGGAGTTCTTCTTTCCTCCATGCTTTCTATGCTCAAAATTGAAGGAAAGAGTTGTGGAATGGAGTTGTCAAAGTGTGTCAGAAGAGTGCTAAAGACCACTTATTTATAGGTTGGGCAAGTGGTGTTAGAGCCCTCCATGACAGTCCGATTAAGTGTTGGGTCGACGACTATGAGCCATCAAATGGTTGGAAGAGCCATAGATCTTCGCTAGTGAAGTGGTGACGATTTGTACTCAGATCCATGGACGAAAGCCATAAATTTGTGGTGTGTCATTGGGAGTGATCATGGGATTTTTCACTCCATATATACCTAGCGTGGTCCTGACCTAGGCTGACGTGACCATTCTGAGGATCTTTCAAGTGTGGTCACACCCAGGCTAGGCATGGTCATGCCCTGGCTAGGTGTGACCACACTGAGGTACTTCTAAGCATGGTCATGCTCAGGCCTGACATAATTACGCTAGAGCAATACTGTGCAAGTGCAGCTTTTGGACAATGTGGTCGCACCATACCAAGGGGTGTTGTTTTTGCAAGTTCTATGTGACAAAAAATGAGGTCAACAATCGACTCCCTTGATGTGGTAATAATGTTATGCAATTGTAACATGTAAGTAATCCTTAACAAACATGCATTTGACTCATACGATGTTATGCGGTCAGTTAGGTCAATTCTGCCCTTGAAGGACTCTAGTGCCACGATTTTGAACTTTTATGGGGGCTCGGGCTCAAAGATTTGCCAAGAAAGCACATTCTTGGGCTATTGTGGCATCTCAATACACACAAACCAGTGTTGGTAGATCAGTGCTAACCAATCACTATCAAAGTACTGTGATTCATCTTTTCTTTCCAGGGATTGGGGGACTCTTCAGTCATTGGGCGTTAACCCTTCCTTTTGAGGGTAGTGCTCTCTTACCCAAGCCAGAATGTCTCAGATAAAATCTAATACTTGATCCTTCAACTCCTGAATATATTGGTTCGCAAACTTTCTAGTGCACTCCATGTTATCGGTGTCTCTATTAAGTTTTCTTCTTCATGGGTTGCTCCTCTTACTATTTGAGTATGATCCATGCTCTCCGTGCTTTTTAAGATGTCAGAACCTAATATGTCTGTGAATTTTATTTGGAGTATTAGATCTCATCAAGATTAGTGCCGGCATATTTTTTATGCACATAACAAATTAAATTTTATGTAAAATTTTATAGAGATCTTGTTAATTCTCATATTCTCTGTATTTAGTTTTGATAAAAAAACTAAAGGGAAATTTACATACATACCACACAATTCTTATGAATTTACATATCTAACATCTAAAGTTCTATTATTACGCTTTTTACATCTTTGATTTCATAGACGTCCAATGCATGAAAAAGTGAATTTCACATTTATAAAGATAATGATGGTGTTTTTTTTATGTGAAATTAAATATTTGAAAGTTATATATGTACATATGAATGTTTAGGTTTTTATATGTAAATACACAATAATTGTGTGGCATGTAAACCTTTCAAAATTAAACTTGTGTTCTCTATTATTTTCACATGAAATATAATCTTAATATTTACTTCCAAGTTTGAGGCGAAACGCCGTCTCAATGTTTGAAAACCGCATTTAAGCTGTTTATCCGAAAATGTAGTTGGTTATTTACACTAAAAGCGGAACGCGAGTCGAACCCCGCGGTCTGCGTTTCCAGATAAGTGACTTATCTGAATTAGCACAGGCTGCCCCAAACACACCCTATTAATTAATTTTATGAGGGTGATAATTGAGAAAATATAAGATTCTTAATAAAAAAGAACCAGTCAACATTAGATAATTTATTAAAAGCCTTTTTCATTATGATTGATATAACTATCAATGCATGCATAAATACGGCTCCTCTCTATGCTGCTAAATTTACCAGATGGTGATTAACAAAGAAAAATGTGCTTCATTTCTCAATTTAGTACTATAAATTTTGGAATGGCATGATAAATACCAAAATATTTAGTATAAATTATTTCGGAGCCTTTAAGAAGATATAAATGAAGATGATGAGATGAAATGGTCTATTATTGGAAATTTAAGTACATGCCTAACTAACAACTGTTATCTTTTTGCATATCCAACACCTAAAGTATAATATTTACATTTTCAGCACATTGATGTCATAAACTTATGATTTAAAAGGCACATTTCATTATCATTGTTCAAGTGGATTCTCTGATTCTCTGGAATTGTTGCAGGTATATTAGGGAGGTGCATTGGAGTATCTTGCTTCAGATGAGGAGAATTCGCGCTTTAACAGTAAATCTGAATGTGAATTGGAAGCATGTTCGTAGAGGAGGCAAAGTCGTGGCTCATTAGTCAAGTTTGGTTATAATTGTTCAAGAGCTCATGTTTTTTTTTTTTAATTTTCCTGATGAGTTGTTAGCTTTGGCTATTAAAGATTTATCTGATTAGATCTGTATTGTGGGGTATCGGTGTGGTGTGAGTCGTTTTTCTCGTTTTTTTGGGGACAGGAACCTTTTTATTTTTTGTTGCGTGAGTTGTATAGGGTTTAGGTAGGTTCCTTTCCCCACTTTTGTAATTTGCCCTTTGTTGAAATAAAATGTAGCCTTTTATGCTTAAAGAAAAAAGGGCACATTTCATTTAAAAGAAAAGCTTGTAATAACCATATTATTGTGAAAGTTTAGGGAATTAAATATGAACATATACTTGCATTTAAAGTCCTTTTATTTAAATCATTGTGGGGATGCTTTTAAGTTTACATGAAAACTATGAATAATGGATCTATATTGTTCGTGGGGCCACAAGTGAAAAAAAAATAATAATAATAAATAATTTTTGGCAATTATTATGAGTTCCCATGCGGGACCTCCAACCTTATTTGTTTAAATTGGCCCTTCTTCTTGTCAAATCTGAAGGTCATTATTTGTTTGGGGTATTTACATAAACAACACACAATTTTTATTTATTAACAAATTTAACACTTGAGCTTTTATATGTACATGCATAACACTCTAATCTTTAGCATCACATTAAGAAAACCACTACTATCATATTGAAGATGAAGTGCGCCTTTCCATGCATAGGCTCGCGACACCAAAGTGTTATAAGTATCAAACTTTAGGTGTTAGATATGCAAAAACAAAGAAATTGTGCGGTGTGTATGTAAATTTCCCTATTCTCTTTTACAAGGTGCAAAAATTGGAAGTAGGTGATCATGTGCTTGTGATGCATGAGATATTGCAAGTACATCCTGCCGAATTTTATTAGATTTGGTCCTAATCCATTTTTTTATGGTTTTATAAATGATGCTTGATTCCAATTCTATATTAGTTAATGCACATTATGAGCACAGGAAGGTTCTAGGATAGCAACCCATGTTCTCTTTAATGTATTCTTTATATCATAGAAGTAATAAGCTGAACAAAGAAGCATTGTACTGTTTATGAAATATGAAAATTGGATAAGAATTTAAAATGTTGAGTGCCCCTAAAAAAGTGATTTGATTTTATATTCCCCTATCCATTAATTTTGATTTGATAAGGGATGCTTGGTTTTACATTAGCCGGTGGGTTGATATGTACATGGCTCGGATGGCATCCCTTAATATATTTAATTTTTAGTCTACATGAAAACTATGTATAATGGATCTATATTGTTCGTGGAGCCACAAGTGAAAAAAAATAGAAGAAAATAAACTGTGGCAATTATTATGAGTTCTCATGCGGGACCTCCAACGCTATTTGTTTAAATTGGCCCTTCTTGTCAAATCTGAAGGTCATTATTTGTTCGGGGTATTTACATAAACAACACACAATTTTTATTTATTAGCAAATTTAACACTTAAGCTTTTATATTTACATGCATGACACTCTAATCTTTAGCATCACATTAACAAAACCACTACTATCATATTGAAGATGAAGTGCGCCTTTCCATGCATAGGCTCGCCACACCAAAGTGTTATAAGTATCAAACTTTAGGTGTTAGATATGCAAAAACAAAGAAATTGTGCGGTGTGTATGTAAATTTCCCTATTCTCTTTTACAAGGTGCAAAAATTGGAAGTAGGTGATCATGTGCTTGTGATGCATGAGATATTGCAAGTACATCCTGCCGAATTTTATTAGATTTGGTCCTAATCCATTTTTTTATGGTTTTATAAATGATGCTTGATTCCAATTCTATATTAGTTAATGCACATTATGAGCACAGGAAGGTTCTAGGATAGCAACCCATGTTCTCTTTAATGTATTCTTTATATCATAGAAGTAATAAGCTGAACAAAGAAGCATTGTACTGTTTATGAAATATGAAAATTGGATAAGAATTTAAAATGTTGAGTGCCCCTAAAAAAGTGATTTGATTTTATATTCCCCTATCCATTAATTTTGATTTGATAAGGGGTGCTTGGTTTCACATTAGCCGGTGGGTTGATATGTACATGGC
>NW_018164607.1:115724-132425 GCF_001263595.1 Phalaenopsis equestris | reverse complement strand
AATCTCGATGCAAGTTGAGACCGAAAGCTTCAAATATTTAATTAAGAATCACCTACATTGCAATTCAAATGAAGTGAATTGGTAAGAAGAATCAGATTACATAAAACCTTATCTGAGTCCAACTGAGCCAATATCAGACACTAAAACTATAATATGAAACTTAGGTATTTATTTTAGGGGTTCAAATGATATCCAAATCCAGCAATCATAGAGCATCTCAATGAGATGAATCTGAAGAGTCCAGGATCATTTAATTCTAACATCATTTATGTACTCTAATGCCCAAAAAATATCATTTGATTAAAGGAACCTCTCTAGGTCATGTGATGGAGTGGCATAGGTTTATGCAACATTTACAAAGGATGTTAGTCAAAAATCTAAAAATAGACCCCCACACTCTACATGAAGAGGCATTGACCGAGATGAGAAGAATGAAGGGAGCCCTAGTTCATAAGAATTCTAGTGCTCCATCACTGTCAGACCACAATCGTGAGCTGTCGTCATTGTCAAACCACTGTCACCTAGCTGATGTCAAGCCACTGCTACTATGACAGACTACTAATGTTGAGTCATCATTACTATTTTGGACCATCATCTTGGGCTACCGCCATTGTCAGACCACTCGCACCCAACTAATCAGGTCATTGTTTCCATGTCATACTATCAATGGTGGAGCACCATCATCATGCTAGACCACTAATGTCATCCATCGCTGCCATGTCAGAACACTATCATCAACTTGTCATTGACATAAGAACATCATCACTTGATTGACGTTGAGCTGCCATGCTGGACCACCATTGTGAGTCTTTGCTATCAGCCTCGTTATGGTGGATCATTTTCTCCTAATTGCGTTATTCGAACACGCTACAACCATCACTAGATCAGTTGCGCTCATTTTCCACCACCTTCGTTTGACCACCACCACCCTACTTACACAGCCTTAGTTGTCGAACCGTCACCATTGTCAACAGGCCACCATCATCGTCACTATATCGCTATCATCTAGTCATTATGATGTATGGACAATCCTAGTCAAGGAGTCGTGCATTGTCGGACATGAACACAACTCCAACATGGCTCAGACACGTGTCTGACATACACAACATAGAAATGTCTGAATTAATTAAAAATTAACAAAAAAAACACGGACACATGTGTTCTAAATTTCGACATGGGTATCCTAAATTAATGAATAAAATAATTTTAGAAAAAAAATTTTCAAAATTAAAATAAAAAAATGTAAAAGTTAGGAAAGATTTGGGTACACACCATTCAAGTCCTATGTATTCAAGTATCTAACACCAAAAATTTAATTCATTATATTAGGCCACCTTAGATATGTATAAAAAGTAAAGGGAGTATTTGATTTGATTTGATTTATATGTTTAGATGTGATATGAAAGATTTGGGTGTCATACATCTAAATATCAAATTTTTTTTGTAGATATGCAAATACATAAGAATCTGGTGGTGTGTAGGTAAAATCTCCATTATCTATTAAATAAAAGTTCAAATCTTAAAACATAGAACTTATTAACCTAATAATCCACCCCGTCTACGTCCTTCTGCCTTTGATTCACTTCAGTTTCGCTTCTCTCGAGCCCTCTTGCACTCCATCTTGTGATCTCAGTCTCGCCCTTGAGAGCAAGAGCTAGGGCTTTGGCGCTTCGAACATACGAGAATTTTAGGGATCGCGAACCTTTCTCTTAATGTGCTAGAGTTGGAATATATATTATTTGATGATGAAGATATTGGATGTGAAGTAGAAGTACATGCCAAAGAAGCCAGTTACCCTTTTATTTCATTTAATGAATTCTATTGATTAAGAGGAGTTAAATTTTGATGTAATATAGGATAATATATGTCATCACACTTACATTCTGTATGTCAAAAAATAAATACTTATCTATGGACATACTAGTTTATGAAAGTTAATGCTATTAATTTTTCTTATTTATTAATTTAATTTCGACATATATTTTTAATAACTTTATTATAATTGCGTGTCTAACAGTGTTTGTGTCTTATGTTTTCAATAATAGACGTGTGAGGAGTCCGTGTCGTGTTGTTTTTGTGTCCATCTGTTTGTATCTATTCAACATAATCTAGCTCCAATGTAGCTGTCACGATACATTGCCATTGTCAAACTATCATTACCCGACTAATGAATTGTTCACATCATCATCTCTTATTTGTCGTCTTCAAGCCATTATCACCCAACTGACATTGTTGAATCACTGCCAAAATCATCAGATTGATATCATTTAATAAAATTCTTTACCACTGCCACTATCATCATTGTCGAATCACCATCTCCCAACTACTATCATTGCTAGATCACTATCGCCTGATCGACATAGTTGGACTACTGTTGCCTCACTGATTTCGTAGCTATTGCTACTATCACTAGATCACTAGCGCTTGATCGACACCGCTGGACTACTGCTGCCTCACTGATGTCGCAGCTATTGCTACTATCAATAGACCACTATTGCCTCCTTCAAGTCAATATCTCCCGACCCCCACTGTTGTCGGATCACCATTGCCTATTAGTCATTGAACCACAACCATGTTGTTGATACTAATGTCGTCATCATCGTTGGTTGGCCACTATCAAAATTTTTGTCATACTGATGATGCTCGACTTGCTTCATTGTCAATATTTGACCTTTGTAATCGAACCACCAATCTTTAGATCATATATTATATCCTAGCTATCACAACATTTTCTCCCACTCATTTAATGAAATCCAATTAGATTTCTTTTACTTTTATAATATTATTATATGTCGCTCAAGGCTAGACAAAATCTTGTAACATATATATGAATAGTGAAACTATTTTAACTAAATTAGGCCCTCTGATTTTCTTTCTTTTTAGGATTTTTCATGTAAAAATCTCTGGTTTCTCCTTTAACTTTTGTTTATTGGCGTGTGTGATGAATTTTTATATAATTATAAAAAATTATTATATCTCTATAATCACAAATTCTGTGGCACACAAAAAATATATGGTTAAATATACAATACATAAATATTATAACCCCATAAGAAAGAAAAAAAACAAACTAAATAAATATTATAATTTAGATATTAATTATTCAAATTTAATATTATTTAAATTTCAACTTATTCAAATTCCTATCATAGCTTCCTTCAAGTAAACCAGAACCATCTTAGAAAAGACATATAATTAATCATGTTAAATTTTAATTATTATATTTAGTTAGGTGATTATTTTATTATCCATTCAAATATTTCAATTATTGCAATTTTTTTTTTGTTAATTACAGTTAATATTTTATTATAACTAAACGGATCATTTATTTAATTATACAATTCATAAGTATCATAATTATTTGAACTAAGAATTATTAACCATGAGTATCATTCATAACTTAAAAGCAAAGCAGTCTTAATTATTTTGTTAATATTTAATTAAATATTAATTTATCAGAATAAGTAGTTAAATACTAATTGTAAGGTAATTATATAATTATCTTTTATTTCTTAATTACCATAGCTAATTTATCCTTTTTAAATTAACTAAAGTTTTCATGAGGACTTGACTAATGGCCGTGTAAGCTTCAAACAGATTGGCCTTTTACTGGGCTTTGCTGGGCTCTGCTTGGTTTGAATAGTGGAAACAGATGAAAAAGGAAATATGGCCCACTCTTGTACGTGATGATATTTAAGCGAAAATATTATTGTTTTTAAATGTATTATATTTTTGAATTATTATTTTTGTGATGAAGAATTATTTAGTTGTTAGATATGTAAAAACATTATAATTATGTGATCTCTATATAAATGCTCTAACTTAAAAAAATAGTAAGTCGTATCTATTTTTTAGAAAATAAAATTGGACAGATATTTCATCGATAATAATTCTACTATAATTTCATATGATTTTTTAATGTGATTTTCTTAATGTCCAATATTATACTTGTGGTCTTATTCTGTGGTGACAACGCACGCATCTTGTGTGCGCTGTCTAATCAAAATTTTTTTTTTTTGAAAATAAAAAAGTAAAATGGGGCCCACTGTCATACATTTTTGGTAAATGAAGTGTTTTTATTGGTTCACAGCACGCATCTCTCGGTGAACATACACAATAATTTTTCCAGCTAAAGGCCCCATATCTTTATGAAAAAATCAAAATCAATAATAGGCTATCGTATGCAACACAATAATATAAATTAAAATATTCAACTCATACCCAGAAAAAAATACATTACAAACAATCATCCTTATATACGGATAACTAATCACAAACATATACACTGTGTGTACACGATCATCTGCGCATACGAATGATTGTACGTAATATATTTTTCTATACGAGACTATTAAGCAAACAAATTTAACATGTAAATTTGACATGTAAATATGGCATCTAGTTTAGGAAATTAGGCACTTTGAAATGACTCTTAATCAGTACTACATGAACCCAATTCAAGTATTGAAATTGACAACTAACATGAGATACACGAACGTGAGAGCGTAAATGTAATTAATAATTTGTTGCTTTCTGTCTATTTGCACGTACCATAAAATTTTTATACACTTAACGCATTGAATATGGGTTAAACAATTAAATAAAAAAAAATTATTATTAGATATAAAAAATTGAAAATTTTTATAATAAATATATGTAAAACCTGTATGTAAATACAGAGTTGACTCCACTAAGCAGCCCAGTATTTAAATTGGGCCAGCATAGCGAAAGTAGGATTCATGCAGCCCTTTAAATATTAATAATACAAATATATTTCTGTGTTATTTTACATTATATCTATTTGGGAGCTTCTAGGTTGATGGATTGGGCCTAAATACGATACAATATCTAATGATACGAAAGGGAAGCAAAAAATTTAGATATAAATTGAATTTATTGACAATAGAATGTAACAGCAAAAAAGATGGATATAATTGTAGCAAATTTTTGAAACGCACAAGGAATACTTGTTATCTATGAATAGATTTTCCTTATGGCATTTTTTTATTACAACATGCATTTTCTAAGAGAGAATAGTGGTGCGTATTTGTGAATTATATGTTGGTTATAATATTATAAAGTGGGTTATTTTTCAATTATCAACAAAGCAAGGAAATATATTTGAAGCCAGCAAAATTTAAAAGAAGCTTTTGGGGCAAAGATGCTATTTTTGGTCAAGACCCTTTTTCTTTTAATTGCTCCAATCATTGCAAATGACAAGAGAACTACAAAACCCAAATATGTTATCTAAAAATCTCTCCCTCTCTCTCTCCCTCTCTCTCTCTCTTCCTCTATAAAATATGGTGAAAATTTCAAAATAGGTAACATTAATAATTCAATCTATTAATTCGCAATATTAAGAAAAAATAATTAATATGGACATAATTGCCAGGCTTGTTCGCGACTAAGGGCCCGTTTGGTGCAACTTATTTGGAGCGGTGACGTTTTGAAAATGTATCAGACATATTTGGGTAAACTGCGTTTTCACAACTTATGCGTTTTCAAAACGCTGAAAATAACATTTTCACATCACACCTATTTGGGTGCGGTGGCAGCTTTCTTGTTGTTGTCTGACTTTTCTTAAAATATAAAATTTGTAATTGCTATTGCATCAGCTCATCAGCATATTACTTTTAATAAGCTTATCAACATATTATTCAATAAGCTGCAGCTGCCCCGAACAAACCCTAAGTAAGCTACAGCAGTTGTTTCTACAGTAAGCAACTGGGCTATATATATATATATACTTCCTTACGTGGGTTGTTGGTAGTGCAGTCTCTTTTAAGGTCATAAGTCTACTCAGGTCATGGGTTTGATCTTGCTAAAATGCAGATCAGTCGAATATTTAGACACATCTGGGTGATTGGGGGCTTGTATATTGTTATAATAAAATAACCATACATCACTCAATTCTTGTCCAATTTTGATGTTCTTGATATCATTGGAATGATGAAAGAATTCTCTACAACTTTTCAGTTGACTGCTTCTGGTGAATCTTGACACATAACTCACAAAAATTGCAAACGTTCACATTTCGTGGTAAAATATAAATGGGAACCACACCACAAGAATAAAATCATTGCATATCACTCAAATCCCGTCTGATTTTGATGTTCTTGATATTGTTGGAATGATAACAAAAATTATCTACAACTTTCTTGTAGATTGCTTCTGACGAATCTCGACGAAAAAATCATAGCAATTACAAATGATCAAATTTTGTGGCAAAATAAAAATGAGAACACACCTTGAAAGAATAAAGTCACAGCTCATCACTCAAATCTAATCTGATTTTATCGCCCTTGATATTGTTGGAAAGTTGACTGAGTTTTCTCCTACTTTCATGTTAACCAGCCTACTTTCATGTTAATCACTCCTGGTGAATCTTGAAGTACAACTCACAAAATTTGTAAGGGTTCATATTTCGAGGCAAAATATAAATGGGAACCACCCAACAAGGATAAAATCATCTCATATCACTCAGTTCTCATCAAATTTTGAAGTTATTGATATCGTTGGAAAAATGAAAAAATTCTCTAAGCCTTCCTTGTAGACTGTTCCTAACGAGACGACACTTGTGATTGTTCAAATTATGTGGCAAAATAGGAATGGCACACACCCCAAAAGGATAAAATCATCACTCATTGCTCAAATCTAGTCCGTTCTTGATATCTTAGAAAAATGACAGAGTTCCCTACAACTTTCATGTTGACCGCTCCTAGAGAATCTCGTTGCACAACTTAAAAGAATTGCAAACATTCACAATATAAATTAGATCATGTTTGCAGTTACATAAAACACATGGAAAAAAAACATAAGCCACTGAATAGGAAAAAAGCTTGCTTGCATTTTTAAGATAATTTTCAAAATAACAACACAGTAAAAAAAGCTGAGATTTTAATTCCATTCAACGTGGGCTTAATGCTATCGTCCTATTGATTCTACCATTAACAATCTTAATGTTGGAAGTTGATAGCAGTGCTAAGAATAGAATAATGACATTAAGAACGGACCGGGGCTTACAAAAAAAAAACCAACAGGGAAACAGTAATAAATTGATTTCAATTTAAAAGCATATAAAATATTAGATATTGCTGCATATTTGCAAAACAAAGGAAATATCCTAGGTTTAAAGTTGAGCAATTTGAGTATTGAGATGTTCTATTTTTATACAATAAGGCATAAGGTTCAAGGCGTTTCTGGGCAGTAAATCGCAAAATTAAAATATTAATGGCTGCTTTCTCACCTCCTCGCCCTCACTCCTGCTGAGCAATTGCTGAGATTTTTTTCATCGAGATTTGTAAAAGCAGTCTATAAGAAATTTGTAGAGAATTCTTTTATCTTTTCAACGATATCAAGAACGTCAAAATCTGATAAGAATTGAGAGTTATGCGATGATTTTATCATTGCGTGGTGGTTTTCATTTACATTTTGCCACAAAATGTGAACGTTTGCAATTTCTGCGATTTGTACATCTAGATTTATCAGGAGTGCTCAACATGAAAGTTATAGAGAATTCTTTCATCTTTTCAAGGATATCATGGACGTCAAAATCGGACAAGAATTGAACGATGTATGGTTATTTTATTGTAACTTCATTACGTCCTTGGTGAACTTATTCACATCTATTGATCTGCTTAAGGTATTATATCTTGATTTGAGCATGAATCCATTCATTTTAAGTAAATTGAACAGTAAAACATCTTATTTGCATTATCATAACATAATAAAACAGCCAGGCATCCAAAAGCATCTAATATTGCATAAACAACCTCATGGACTAAGCATGTTCCACTACATGTTCATGTTATCATTACACACATTCAAGAATATATAAAAAAATACAAAAGATAAAAAGCATAATGATTCATTTGTAAGCTCACAAGTAAAGAGAATAAACATTTGCTTTGCAGCCTGAATATAGTAGCATTCTATTGATCTTGAAAAACCTAAGCTACAACATAAACCTAAGAAAATAATATTTTTCTCTACGAGCAAATCAAATTGTTTTCTTTACGTCATCTTAAAGACTTTTGACATTGCTTGACTAACAATAGTATTTAGCATCTTATCAAACATACAAAAAATATTTTTAAGTATTTTATGCTTAATAACACATATGTATAAGAAAAACCTAGATTGTAGTTATGATGAACTCCTTAGAATGCATATCTACTACAAAACACATGTGGAAAGCTAGTAATTCATCTAGAAATCAATTATAATCTCCTGGACGGAATTTGTAATATGCAATTTGGTTTGCAGTGTTAGATTTTTTGCTTTAAAATACATTAAACACCAACTAAAATAACTTATATTATTACTCTTCATTCTGGATGATAAGATGAAAACTTTTGATTTAGAGTATGTCTTTAAATCTACAGAGTGAATGGGGGTAATTCAAACGGTACATTTTTTTAAATAACTATTGCCAAGTCCCTTAATGATTTATATTTTATAATGTACTTTTGAATTTGAATAATTCTTTTTAATATGATTAAAACTTAAATTCCATCAACTTGAATTGATAGGCTAGTTTATGATATTCAATTCACAAGTGGTGAATTTATTCTAGCATATTAAGGGAACATTTATGCTAAGGAGATTCTTTCGACCATCTTTAACTCTTAACTAATGTTTATTCATCTCTAATATCAACACTTGTAATATCTCACTATTTTAAGATATTAATTGTAGAGTATTGATTAAATAAATTATTTATAATATGAAATTCGGTGATTATAGATTGTGTGTGTGTGTGTTTTCTCTTAATAGTAGTAATTTAGCTGTTCTAATTAATATCATTACTAAAGATTCAATTCTTTCTTGGATAGTATGATTCATGTTAATTTCAAATTTGATACTAATAGATAACACCAAAAAAAGATTTAAGAGGGAAAACTAATGCAACACACTATAATCAATGTATTAATTAATTCTTCAAATATGATTTCAATTGATAAAATGTATATGCCATGACATTTTTATCTTTCATCAACCTTGATTCGCCCTTGAAGGGAGCTTCAATAATTAATTCAAACCCGTCAAATCCCTTATGAATAATTAAAATTAGTGTCGATATGTTTCATTTCATTTATTTTCACCATCACTCAAACTTAGAATCCTGTAAAATAAGAATAGCAATGAACATTTTTTTCATTTCATTTATTTTCATGACACTATAAGAGTTTTTTTTTTCTTTCTTTCTTTTTCCACTTCTCTACTCCACATCTTTTTATGATTGTGAGATACATGATAAGCAATCATTACATAAAGATTAATGATCAACTATAATAAAGCACTTTTGTGACCTCCATTATGAACTTTAATATAGCCAAGATTTAGAATTTTGTAAAGAAAGACATTATTTTGAATCATTTAAAATATGACTCCACACTTAACCATTCAAGGATTATGATTCTATTGTTATATGTCATTTTACTTAATCCTTAACAATCAATATGCATATGGTCGGTAAAACAATATATAAATTCCATTACTACACCTTAAAAAAGAAAACATAATTTTTGGCAAAATACTTACCATTGTGTTAATTTGGCTAGTATTACATTATTGATTCACTAATACATGAATTAATGCAACCAATCTCCTATTGTGCACTATCTATGATTTGTGTATTTATCATTTGTTTTTATTATGCACATGAAAATGAGATTTTTTGTTAATTATGAAATTTTGCAAGATACAAATAGCTAGCACTCTATTTCTTAGGGAGATGCAATCATTTCTTAATTTTTTATTTAAATAAAAGTAATAATATGACCATGCTGTTATAATTTTCCTACAATCTTAAATATTTTTCATAATTGAAAATAATAAAAAAAAAATTTAATGAATTATTGTTTTTTTAGCGAAATGCAATCATTGTTTTAAAATATTACTTAATTAAAATTAATAATAGGACCATGATGGATTAATTTTTCAAGTCTGTTAAAGAATTTGTATAAATAATATATAATAAGAAAATAGTTCTTTCTGAATAATAATAATAGTAATAATTGAGAAAAAATCATTTCAAAACATTAAAAGCAAATAAATAAAAGTCTAACCAAATAGAAAATAAACCTTTAATTATCTCTTATATTGATCATCAGCGCCACATAAATTCTCCAAATTGTAGAATTGATTTCACCTATTTTTTGACGATATCTTCCCAGCCTGTATTATCAGCCATAAATATGCATCAGCACAAGCCAACAAAAGCCGTACTATTTTGTAAGCTGAATTGCACAAATACAACTAAAATCACTCAAGTTTTAAATACATACATCCGATTAAAAATTAAATAATTGAACAAGTGCATTTTCACCAGATGTGACCACTCCAGCAGTAAATCAAAATTTAAGAAGCGAAATCATAAAATCTTAAATTAAAGGCGCTAAGATTTAAATCTAATCTTCTTCTAACTAATCTTAAATTATTATTATAACTGATTCATATTTTTGCATTAATTATACTCAAAATATTAAAAATCGAGTCTCATCCTTCACATAAGAGAAGAGATTTGAGAGAGAACTTGAGGCTTTGAGAATGAGCTCAAGTCCAACATCATCCCAGCCATCGTCGATTTTCGTCGACCACCACCGACCGTCAGCGACCACTGCCAACCTCCATTGACCACCGCCAGTTGCCGCGACCACCGCTGATCTTCCTCAACCACCGCTGACTGTCATTGACTGTCGTCGACTACCGTCAACCGTTATCAACTCCCGTCGACTACCGCCGACCTCTGTCAACCACCGCTAACTAGACGTCATAAGTCGGCGTTGTAATTTGGAAAATCTCGTAATCTTTTTCCGTATATGGGATAAGGGGTCTATGTAATCATCAAATGTTGAGTATTGTAGGGCAAAGAAATGCAATCGACACAAATTCAGAAGAAAACACAAAGATTTAATGAGGTTCGGCAAAGATGTCTATGTCATCGAGAACAGAACAACGACTTTTTTTCAATTTCTGAAAAAGAGTACAGAACGCCTCTTAAGGTTACAATATGCATATATATATATATATATATGTCTTAACATACATAACACCTAAACTTCTATATTTACATTTATAACACTTTGATGTCATGCACTATACATGAAAATGCGTATAAGTTGGTAACATTGATTTGTTTTATGTGTTGCTAAAAATTCAAATATTATGCATGTAAATATCAATGTTTAGCTGTAAGATGCATAAATTCGTAAGTATTGTGTAATATGTATGTAAATGCCCCATATCTCTATATTGTACCGCGGGAGCGTTACCCCCGCATCCCCAACCCACATAACAAAACTCTCCTGATTGTACAGATGCTTTCGCTCATGAGCTCTGCTACGCTCGCTTGCTCTGCTCCGCTGCTCGCTTCGTTCAGCTCCAGCATTTGTCCCTTATTTGGTATATGAGTCATACCTAACATCAAACTATAGTAGTATTTTACAATTGGGTTAGACCCCGTGATTTTTTCTCTTTATGGATTTTTCACGTAAAAACTCATGGTGTCATCACATGTTGTTTCTTTTTCATCTGAGTGTGTGTTGAATCCTCGTGCAACGCTGAGATGATAATCCATTACTCTACCGCAGTGAATTTTTTAGCCCGCATCAATAACTATAATTATTAAATTAAAACCTTATTAATTATTTATGTTAATGGAAAGCAAAATTTAAATCGTCAAGGATTGATTGTTATATTAACCTCTTATCATTATTTAAATCGTTTCGGCTGTCATGGTTAGGCGACAAAACGCTGGACAAAAAACAATTTCTGGGGCGAATTATCATTAGTTTTTAATTGGAAAGAAAATGACCTGCCAGCAGCAATTTGTGAGTTAGTTCATTAAAGAAGAGGAAATAGCAGTTTCGGGGTTGTTAACCGATACAGGACAGAGGGAAAACAGCTAAGTATGTTCTACGTCTTATAAACAGGCATCGTTCCACGAGAGGCAATAAATAATGCAGTAAAGTTAAAGCTCCGCCTCTCGCTTTGATCAATGCAATGGCAGTACTTCACGGGCAAAGATAATTATAGAAAATAAAGAGGGGCATTTGAAGGCTTCTGTACCTACGCAATTTATTAATGTCTTTTCTTTCGCTTTGATATTTGTTTGAAAATAAAAATGTAATTTTCTTAAATTTTTTTTAGTAGAGATTATAGGATTAAAATAACAATTGAAATGCGTGAGATGATGACATTTGCGGTGTGGGTGAGTCACAATCGAGTATTTTGAAAGTAATGAGTCAAGCGTTGGAATGGTCTTTAATTGTTGTTCGCATGAGATCTTTTTAGTCTCAAAATTTATAGAAGTGTTAAAATATTCTTAAAATCCATAATTTGGGGTTGAAATAATTCCCTTATAAGATTATTAGAGCTCAACTCGAAGATAGAGACTATTTTGACACTTCTATAAACACTAAGTCCAAAACAGACTTTGTGAAATTATCAGGATTGTGTAAACGTTAAGCCATGGCTTTAAAACCGGGTCGACCAGTCTAACTGAAAATTATTCATAAAATTGGTTCAGCCTAAATTTAAAATCATTTTTGCACAAAAGCATAATTAAATAAGTCAAAAATGAAGTTGAACCAGCAACCGGTGAACTAGTCTGATTTTTAAACCGATGGGCACTTCTAATTATGTACAAGTCTTTTTTTTCTAATTAAAATATTAGAAAACATATTACCTCATAATTTTTATCTATGATGTTATTCAAATTATTCAATAATAAAGTATCTTAAATTAAAATATTATTTATTGAGTCAATAAAAATAATTTTATCATGTCATTATTATATTATCTAAACTATAATTAAATAATTTTAAATTTTGTTAAATCATCTTGTTCAATTCCCACTACTTGAATCTCCTTTTTTTCTTCAATTTGATGTGAGATCTGATTCTAACATTCTTGTCTTCTACTATGTGATGATGTGAATGAATGGTTTAACTCTTTATTGATTTTAATAGATTTTAAAAATAATTTAAGAAGTTTAATTTTTAAGTTGATGAACTTTAATATTATCTTATACTTTTATATTTGTAAACACGATTTCTGGTTTAACAAAAATAATGCATCAACACCATGATAGAATATTTCTCATTTTTTTTTCATAAATTGTGTAATTATTTTTATGTTTATGTACTAAATTCTTATGTATTTTATATATTTCTATCTTAGTGCATTAATAAAGTTATGGAAATAATAGACGATTATTGTGTGTGTGTTAGACCATCTTACAAATGAAGATGTAATCTCCCCCTCTGACATATGGTCCAACAATGTGTTCTGACAGTTGTAATCCAATAAAGATGTACAATGGTCTCGTTGAGACAAAATAATGGTGATGCTCACTTGAAACTCAAGGATCCTCTAAAGTCATATAATCTCACCAATCTTCAACCATAGTCATTCACTTATAAATAACGTACATCTATTTATAAATTTTAAGAATAACATTTTCTATAAATATCACCAAAATTCAAAACACTCCATCAGACGATTCAAAATTGATGTGTGGCATAAGTTTCGCGTCAGTAAACTATTGAAGTATCATCATAACATTGCATAAAAACCCAACACACACTCAGAAAATTAAAGAGAAGTAAGTAGGAGGAGACACCTCAATTTTTATGTGAAAATCCCTAGAAAGAGAGAAAAATCATGGGGCCTAGCATAGTTTAAAATATTCCACTATAAATGATAAGTACGCAAGTCCAATCTTCCCTTGAATTAGAGAAGATGGAGTTACAAAGTTGGTCACTGAAATGAACAACAATGTTTCATCAATAATAGTCATAACCTGATTGTGTTGAATGTGTTTCTTTACAATAGTAGGCTTCAAAGGCTGTAATTGATTATTACATAGACAATATTCTGTTGTGAATTTTGTAGACAGTGATTGTGACACCAACTTGTCATATAGAGCGTACGTGAAACCCATGGTAGTAGTCATCAGTGTAGGTCGTTGATGGTTGCTTCAAGCATGTTGATTGGCTACAAACATCATAGTAGGAAGTTGTAGGAGCAATGAGCCATGTAGGCCATAGTGGTGAGTTGTAATAACATCGGTAGGCCGTAGAGGTCGGAGTTAAGAGCTATATGGGCTTTAATCCACGTAGGTTGTAGTAGTTCGTGTAAGACGTTGTGGTAAATTGTAACGACGTTAGTATGCCATAGAGGCAGGTGTCGGGAGTCGCTTTGCTGTAAGCCATGTAGGTCATAATTTTAGTGAATTATGATTAATTTTAATGAGCTTACTTGGATTAATTTGAAAATGATTCAATTATTAGCAATTTTTTTTATTAATTTAATTTTTTTAGATTAATTTTAATAAATTGTTTTTAATAGAGTTTAATAGGTTGGTATTAATGTATTTGATTTTCACTATTCTTAATTTTAATAGATTTAATTTTTGGTAAAATTGATTTCAATTAATTTAATTTTTGTTTAAGTTGATTTTAATAGATTTAATTTTTAGTGATTGATTTTATTGGATTTAATTGAAATTTATTCTAATGAATTAGAGATTTTGTTAAATTTGATTTTAATGAATTTAAGTTTTTTTAAATTTTAGTTTTGATTTTGATCAATTTTAAATTTAATTTGTATTCTGAAAGTTGGTGGTCTTTTTCTTTTCTCTTTTCTTTTTAAGGGATAAACCCCATCTTGGCCCTAGATGAGCCTCACCCAATTTGCATTTTTTGGAACCAAAGAAAGAGTTACACAAGGAGTTGAGAAGGGGAAGTGCAAAATGCCGAGGGACCTAAGTCTCAGTCAAAAGGTTGTCTTGAGCATTTCCTATCATATGGGTTTCAACTTATGTTTCCGGGACTTGTATTTAACCAGCTCAACCAATGGTTAATGATTTGAAGCCAAGCATATGAAACCTTAAAAAGTGAATAAAAGTTTGAAATTCTATTTGGGTTTTGGTTCCACCAATAGTCTTCTAGAAAAGCCTTTAACAAAACTTTAAAGGCTTGACCCTAGGCTCTAAAGAGAGAAAAAATAGGAAGGACCTCATACAAAAATATAGCCAACAAGTCTCCAATCATATATGATCGGTTGTATTAAATCCATGCCTTTAACATTCATGATGATAGAATAATGTAAGATGGATTTTGTGCCAATTTGAATGTTCACTTTAGCAAAGGTGTGTTCAGATCCTTCGTCTATCAAATGATCTATAGCCAAAGGAGCTCCTATATAGCTTGTAATCATAGAAATTTCAATTTTAGACCAACAACAAAGTGCTAGATTAGAGAGCTTGAACTGAATTGAAGCTTCCATAAAACCTTCCTTAATAGGTTGGAATTCAAGCCTTCTTCTTTTAAAAATAAATGAATTTGCACTCATGAATCAAGAACCACCTCTAAGACCGTAGTCAAGTTCACAAGAAAAGTGAATTTAAGATAAAAAAAACCTTAAGTGAGGGATATGAGATCAACAAGACATTTGAGATTCCATAGATTATTGATAGCTTACAACGTATTTTCATAGAAAGGTTGCTTATTAGGAGCATAACTGACTAGGGCTTGGTTCCAACACTTGGAACCCTCTTCTGTTTCATCATCCAGAAACATTATTTTATCTTATGTTGTTGGAATGAAACTAGTAGAGTTAGAAAGATGAGAAGAGAAAAGCTCTTTCGAGTTTACTTGAGGAGGGAGACTGAGGATGGAGTTTGAGAAAGATGGGAGGCAATAGGGAAAAGAGATCATGGTTATTGAGAGCCAAAGCAGTGTGAACATCGATTAGTTGAAAAGAGAATTGAGAGCGAAGCGATGACGGAGAGAGAAACCTCGACAAAGAATACTCTAGATCATTGACAAGTACTAGATTATATGAAAATATCATCGGTTAAAACATAACAAAGAAAGTAACATAATTTACCATTTTCTTTGACCAACAAATGAAAGTTTATTTTAAATAAGAAATGAAATAAAATAGTTTAATTTATACATCCAAAATCGAATGGCCAATAAGTAGAAGCTTTCCGAGGAATAGAAATCATTTTTTTTATATGGTTTTTTTTTTCATATGCATTTATTTTTTGAACAACTAAATTTTCATATTTATGTTTATGATATTTCGTTATAAAACTATACATGAAAAGACATATTTCATATTTTAAAAATAATTAATACTCTTATTTTTGTTGTGATGATAAGGATTTCGATGTTATTAACCTAAATATAAAATTGTAGGTATTAGATATATAAATACATAAAAGAATTAGGTAGTATGCATGTAAATACCCTTTTTGTTTTTCCTTAGTCATTTCTTAAACATGAGAAATAACCAAGCCATTCGACCTGGCCTAATTACTTCTGCTGAAATATTACATCAATTATCTAAAACCAGCCGGCGCACTGATGTCTTGATTCGTGGAGAAGAAATTGACAGAGCATTTGCCAAAATTCATGCAAGCGTCGAAGTACACTACTCTCATGCACCCACGATATGAAGCCCAACATGCGTGCATGAGAGTAATTTTAGACTATGAAAGCATCGTAATATTTCTCTAATAAGAGAGCTGCTAGAATTGCCACATTTAAATTAGAAGTACAACAATATTAAGATTATAGCTTTTAAGAGATTTAAAGGCTCATTTGATTGCTCTTTAATGGGAAATAAATTCTTGAATGCTATTAAAAATTGAGGGAGAGGGCTTATATTCCTAGTTATTGTTTTTTT
>NW_018164607.1:98652-115624 GCF_001263595.1 Phalaenopsis equestris | reverse complement strand
TTAGGTTGGGCCTCAACCCAATCCAACCCAAAAAATTAGACAAGTTAAAATTTTGGATCTATGACTCGAATTTTTCTAATCAATTGACTCTTAACTGACAAGTTTTGTATCACTTTCCAAATGTCCTCCAAAAAATTTCAAAAAGTATTTTTTCTATGATAATTTCATAGGTGGAAAACACTTCTCAAGGAATAAATTTTTGCATTGTATAATACTATGCAAATACTCGGGGTGTAACGCCGGGTTCACGAGTTGGGTTCAGGTCGGACTCAAATTGAGCCGACATAAAATTGCTTGACTAAAAGCTTAATTGATTATTAAACAGGTTAGAAAGCCGAACCTGAACCCGACTCACCCTCAACCGATCAACCTGAACTCAATCTGTGTAACTCGTTCAATATAAGACATAACATTTTTTTTTGGCTCAATTTGCGTCAAATTGAGATTGATTTCAAGTTAATTTTGGGTTGAAAGGTTCATTTTTTATCATTTTATGTGAACAGGTCAACCCGTACTCAGCCCAAAATATTAAGCAGGATAAAATTTGTAACTTGAACCCGACCCAAAAAGTATTCGGGCCAACCCGAGCAAAAAATTTCCGAGTCTAGTTAGCATATCAGGTCAATTTTTGACACCCCTAACAAATACCGTACTTTGCTATCAATTTTGTTAATAAGTCTGATGTTATTGCAAATGCTTAAATATCCAGGCCGTTCGTGCCCTATCTTCTCATTTCACTTCATCTGTTGTATTTAGATCTCCAAAAATTAGTGCACGCTTAACATCATGTCTCCTTCACTTATTTCGTCGTTGTGAACAAGTACACTTGTACAGCCCTGCACCACTGTAGCCGCTTCCAATAACAAGTTTGTTGCTGTTTGCCTGCGAGAGGTTGGCTATTGTGTCAAGGTTGCAAGTTGTTTTTATGTTCCGTTTCAAGTGAATACCTTCCTAAACCATTATATATACGGGCATTACATATATACCACATATTTCCTATGTATTACATACCTAATTTCTAAATATTCATATCTGTTAATATAACGCTTAAACTTTTATCATCACATAAAAAGTATCTCTAATACTATTTTTTAAGGAAATGAAAGAAACTTTTTCGTGCATGTGTTTATGCATCAAAGTAATATAATTATAAATATCAACGTTTATATGTTAGATATATAAATATATGAAAATTGTACTGTGGTATGTATTTAAATTTTAGTTAAATATATTGTTGATGATACTATTATAAATTAGCTAATTTGATCAAAATTATATCTTAATCATTATTGATACACCACCAACAATTTTTCATCATCCAACATGAATCTCGAGGCATAATGCGAATCTCGAGGCAATCATTTGAGCAATAAACATTTAAACTTCAATTAGGAGCCATCCAGAGCTCAGATTTCAACAAATTTATGATAAAACTAACCGATTCGTAAAATTAATTTAATCCAAGTCAAATCAAGCTCAGATAAACTCATTAAACTACTATTGAAAGATTTACAAGTACATTTGGAAGGGCAGACCGATGTTGAATCCGTCGAGTTCATAGTCGAATCGAGCGTCTTGGTAAGAAGAATCCAACGAGACCAAGATCACTGAATTCCAACACAATTAAGACAATTAAATGTTCATCAAACGCCGTCTAATCAAAGGAAGCTCTCTAGATTGTCCGATCAAAGTGGTTCATATTCCTGCATTAATTACATCCAAAACACTATAAATAGAGCTCCACCACTCTCATTAGGGGGGAGGCTTGAGCCTTGAGATAGAACTTGAAGCTTTGAGAAGGAGCTAAAGTCCAATACCATCCTTGCCATCGTTGAGCGTCGTTGATCACCACCGATTGCGGTTGACCACCGCCGACCGATTGCCAATCACCGCCGACCGTCTTCGACCACGGTCGATTGCCATTGACCTCCGCCGACCTCCGCCAACCATCGTCGACTTTCAACAACCACTATGGATCGTTGTCGACACCTACCGACCACCATCGACGACCATTGCCTATCTTCGATCACCGCTCACCGCTGTCGATCACCACCAAATATCGTCGACCACCACCAACTAGATACCAACAATTGATGTTATAACTAGAAAAATCTAGTAACCATATCTCGTATGTGGGATAAGATATCTCTATAATAATCAACCTATAGTGAACTTTTGCAACTGGGCCAAACCCAATGATTTTTCCTCTTTATGATTTTTTTTTCTATGTAAAAACTTATGGTGTCATTACTGATTATTTTCTTTTCACCTGAGTGTACGTTGAAATCTTGTGCAACGCTAAGATGATAATACATTACTCTACAACTATAAATTTTGTAGCACACATCAATTGTCAACTTCTAAAAATTGAGCTGCATTCTCATCCAACTTTTTAAATTTTCGTGACAATTGCAGCTTGGGTTCGCTGATATCAGATTTAAAGGAGTTTGTGATTATAAAAGTAGTATTGCGGTGTTTAATATACTTCGGGATCCATTTATACGACGTGTAGTAATTATTAGGGCGTGCCAATTTTCTTAAGAAAATGGATATAAGGAAAATATAGTTTTTATTAATATAATTTATAGCAGTCAAAACATGCATGAAATTTTGTGCATGTCCATTACTATTATTATTTTTAAATTGGCATGCGAATGTGAATTTGATTGACATACTTATAAGAACCAAAATACATACTAGAAGAAGCATGTTAAGCATCATTTTAGTGTGTCCTCGATATATTGATTGCTTTCGATGAGATAGTGTTGCAGAAAGTTTATACTAATTAGAATGCAACTCATATGTTGACCACACCCGTTACTATCAACAAGTTCTTGCATTACTTGAACTTGTTGAATAATCACAGTTGCTAGACAAGCATCACAGCCCAACCCACTTTGGTGTCCGAGAAACTCCTAGGTATCTTTCTCCTAAGGGGCTGGATATTCGCTAAGGTTGAGGTTTGTTAGGTATGACTCATATACCATTTAAGGGACATATGCTGAAGCGAAATTGAGCAAACGAGCAGAGTGGAGTGGAAGCATTTATACAATCGGGGGGAGGTTAATTATGTGGGTTGGGGGTGCGGGGGGAATGCCCCTGAGATACGGTACATGGGTAATTTTATAATTACATATTGTACGTCAGAGTTATATATAGATGTCCTGTTTGTAACTCTATGAAGATATTTTATATTCTGTATTTCTTTTCTGAATTGAAGGAAAGTCGCTGCCTCTTTTTGTGAAATCAAAGAAAGTCGTCGCTTTGCTCCCGAGGATGTAGACAAATTGCTGAACCTCGTTAAATATGTGTTTTCTTCTTAATTTGTGTCAATTCTTGCATTTCTTTGCCCTAGAAATCTCAACAATTTTTAAATTATTATTTGTATTTTGTAAGCAAACAACTTTGGAATACAAGCGTGAATAACTTTACCATTAAATATGTTGAGTCATAATTTTTTTAAGAATTTACACCATCAAACAAAGTTGAAACAATGAAGGGTTTGAGCTAAGAAAAAAAAAGGTGAAAAATTGGAAAAAAATGAGTTTCTTTAATACTAGGGATTCTCCCCTTACATTCTATTGATCATCCATATCTATAGAAGGGTTGATTTATGTATTACAAATAAAATAATTATTATACTTGGATCCCTAGAGCTCTTCTGTTCATCTCCCATGTTTTCTTGTGACGGGAGTGCTAAAAGTAATTCTATCATAGTCCTATTACATTGATAATCATTCCTCATGATATGTCTTGCCCCAAGCAAGCGTAGCTTGCTGGTGACACATCTATCGGTCAACTGAGCCTCTGGGCAAGTTGATCTTCTTAGATGGATGGATCTCATGAGTAATTCGACCAACTTGGCCTTTGGATTAGTTGTGTTTCTTTGGCGAGTTATCGAGTTGCCTTAGGTTAATCAAGCATCTATGTGGAGATCTCCTTAATAGAGTTATTTCTCGTAACTCCTTGGTTTAGTCAATTGAACAATTAAACTAATTTAGCTGAATTGCTAGCCAACTTGGCGAGTTGTCTTTGTTCACACCTTGCACATACTCTGAATCAAGTCTACGAACTTTCAACCTTACAAACTAAGGGTCAAGATATTGTAATATATTTTATTTTTGTCATGACTCATCTTATAAAGCAACAAATATTTGGTAGAAGTGATAGAAGATACAAGTTCATTTATTTTAATAGATATATTAGTACTCCTAATATAGCATGTAATCTTCCTTCTGAAGAAAATCTTGACCATGATTATAAGAAATATGGACATAAAACCATTGATTAATTTGACAAATTACACGCCAATGCAACTTCACAAATCTTAATGTGACCATTGAGTGATTCTACGCTCGAAATACTCCTACATAGATCAATATATTTTTATAGTATAAATGTTCCAAATTAATTGGATGACAATTTTAAGGTGTTATAAATTTTCAATTTAACATAATATTTCAACAGTCATTTTATTTAAATACATAAAATATTTTCCTCCTGCATAAAAAAAAAATTCCCACGTCATTATTTTTCTTAAAATTGGTGTTATTAAAGGATAGTAGCTATCAGAGGCAAAAAGTCATACAATATAAGTAATTATTTTTTATTTTAGTTCATAAGAAAATATAATTGCAAGTTAGAACTACTCATTACATTTATTTTCCCTTTACAAAAACGTTACGCTGAATATATTATTTCAAATTAGGGCAATTGTTTTATAGAGGTATATCGTGCCGGATAAAAGGAATACCTGTATTTGCCAACATGTTTCAGAAGTTGAAGGCAAACGAAGCAACGTATTGCTCTCTCGCTCACATTCTCTAGAGGAGTTCAACAATACAACGCATTAAATTAATCCTAAATGTAAAATTTACTTATGCAACCTTAAGTTCATATGATTTACTAGAATGATGTTTTGATTATCTAGATAGCCTAAACATTTAAAGTAGTTGTGTGCTAGAAAATTTATAGATATTGAGTGATAATTTAACATTTTAGTATTGCACGAAAATTTATTACTCGCACTGATGAAGAAAAAGTTAATAGTGGAGACACCAAAATCTTTTACCTGGAAAAACCTGGCAAACGGAAAAATCACGGGGCCTAAGCAGTCGAAGTAATCCACTATAAAATAATAAGTACAAAGATTTACTCTTCTTCTGCGTTGAAGAAGATGAAATTTCAAGATTATGCAGTATAAGGTGGTAGTTTTCCATAGCAAATTATTTTTGGTTGTCAAAGGTGAGTTTTGGTGGCTAGTGTCAAACTTTAGTTGTCGAAGATGAACTTTGGTGGTTGGCGACGAACACCGTGACTTCAAAAGTTAAGTTTTAGTATTCAGCTCACAATATTCTCCCTTCCTCTCCCAACAAGTGAAGAATAGATGTCTATTTATAGTTTTTTAGATGAGCATTTTGGTAAATTTGACAAATCTCCCAAAATACTTTTTTAGATGGATTACATTTACTCTCCGTATCATATATAATTTTTTAACATTTAAGTGCCCTATGGACATTGAAATTGAATGATCTTGGAATCATTGGATTTTTCTCCCGAGACACTCGATTTGACAAAAAGTATGTCAATTTTTAAGAGTTCTTGGCCTTTCAATTGAAGGACCAAATTCATTAAGCTTTTAATCTAGTCTAATATCAACTTGAATTATATCACTTTTTGTGCCACTAGGTTAATCTTGTCAAGACACTCAGTTTGATAATAAATTTGTTGAAATCAGGGCGTAGATGATCTTGAATTTAAATATTGAATGTTTATTGGTCAAAATGCTTCAAGATTAAACATTCAAGATTTGTGTCTGATGATAAAATTTGTTTATGAAACATCAATTACCCGCTTATTTTCGAACGTCGATGATTCTGTCATTCAAAAATATAAGTCATTGGATAAGTGTCTATCATAATTTTAGTATTTTATTTCTATATTTAAAAGTTTTGAAGGTGGGAAATGCTTAGCTATGAATTTTCATGCTAAGTCACCCAAAGTTCTAATTGATCTAAGTGTTAATGAGTTGAACCACATTCTAGTCTTATCCCTCAAGAAAAAAGAAAAAAATGTCTAACTCTAACACGTCGTTTGACACGCCATTATAACAAAATGTAGCACAAAGTTCTTGAAAATTTGTTAAGTGTAAATTTAGATCCTCAGACGGGGTTCCCCCAAATTGGTTATTTTGCAGCATTTGGATAATAACAGGCTACAATTCAATTGTGTTAGCTTCTACGACAGGAGTTAGAATACTTAAGTGATTTTCATTTGTCATAGGATTAGCGTAATCCCTTAATGGTCTGTGCACGTTATGATGTTCATTAATTGGTATTTGGCTATCAAATTTATTTTGTTGAATGTTCATCATTTCCTCTACAAGCTCGTTAAGTCTTTTCTGTTTTCTAATTTTCCGAGTAGTCCTCTATAGTTTTGAATTGTGGAGTACAAGTCCTACAGGTCCTTCACTACGCATTCACTAACTAAAGACTAATTAGTAAGTTTATCACAAAAACACTAAACAATAACTCAAAATTAACCTTTTTTTTTCTTTCTTTTTCTCTTTTTCAAGCAGACAAACACTTACATAATAAAAAAGGCAATACAATTTTCCAAGTCTAAGTATAAGTGATACAACGAAAATTCTTCTAAATTAACTACATTGTCGCTCCCCGGAAATAGTGTCAAAAACTTGGCACCTTTCGGTTTAGATGCAATCCGAGTAGTCTTCTATAGTTCTGAATTGTGGAGTACAAGTCCTACAGGTCTCTCACTACGCATTCACTAACTAAAGACTAATCAGTAAGTTTATCACAAAAACACTAAACAACAACTCAAAATTAACCTTTTCTTTTTCTTTCTTTTTCTCTTTTTCAAGCAGACAAACACTTACATAATAAAAAGGCAATACAATTTTCCAAATCTAAGTATAAGTGATACAAAGAAAATTCTCCTAAATTAACTACATTGTCGCTCCCCGGAAACAGTGTCAAAAACTTGGCACCTTTCGGTTTAGATGCACTTGCACACTAGGGTTTCACGCAAGTATACACGTCGTATCAGTAATATCAAAATTATGAGTCTGGAATATAGATCTCATTGGGAGCGAGGAAGTTAAACATAAGAAAAGTTCTAGCTTACTAGGTATAGTTCTTATCCTGAAAATAAAGTCAATTTTTGTTAGGATAACTAGTCCTACAGAATTACCACTAGTCTTACCCGTTTGCTCCTAAAATAATTCTTCTAAATATATATATACTAGTGAAAATCAAGATATAAAAGCACACTCTCTTTTAATGATCTAAGTGATTTGAAGGAATGAAATACTTTGATTTGCAAATGTGGCTAGTGACAAATAGGAGCAATTCTCGTCTTTACTCTCTCCCAAGTGCAGAAAGATGTTTGGTTAAACTAATTTTAATTCCTTAAACCTCAGTTTGAACCAGTTAAAGATTTTTTCCATATCTATTTGTATTACCCTATAATCTACTTTTCCGTCATCCACTAGTTCACTGTGAATACCCTAATCGTTTCTCCATAGCTCTTTCATTATGGATCACAACATGTTTTAACTAATCATTGGCCAGAATGAAAATTAAATTAAGCATGAAAAAATACTTATCACATTAAAGATGTAAAACCAACTCTAAAAAGCGTTCTACTATTCCTACACAACCTACTTATACATCACAAAAGAAAGGTAGAAGAACTACTCAAAATGCATGGAAGAAACACCATAAATTATTTTTCAAACAAAGCAAATCTACTAAAATTGTGATTATAGAAAAGTATAATACAAAAGGTGCAGAATACTTAGCTTTTATCCCTTTACAAAATGCTGTAAATGTCTCCCGAAAGGATCTCAAAATCCTTATTGCAATGCTGAGAATCTCTTCTCCAATACAACACTCAATCCTCGCCAATATCTTAATACAATGATCAAAGAAAATACAAGTTACTATCCTAAGAAATCCTAATGATTTCCCTTAAGGATTCTGCAGCACTTAGCCTTCTTCTCCCATTCTTCTCTTCTCTTCTCATCACCAAAGACACCAATAAGCTGTGTTCTGGTGCCTAGATACCCAAAGTTGGCACTTAGGCTCCAGTTCTAAAACTTGCCTTTAGCTCCTTTTCGCCCCTTCTTCTCTCTGTTTCTTCTCCTCTTCGTTCCAGTTCTCCTACCTGTTGTACTTGTAAGAAAAAAAAATATCATCCTTTAAAGTGCAATTTTACCCATAAACAAATGTAAAATAGAAATGAAATTAAACATGCTTTAAGCCATATCACTTCCCATGGCCGAAACATTTGTACCCCCCCCCCCCCCCCCCCCCACAACCAATATATACACCTTCTCTACTTTCCATGACTGAAACACATGCACACACACATCCAAATTTTCTCTACTCCTCATGGCCAAAACACACACACACACACACACACACACACATCCCCACCTTCTCTACTTCCCATGGCTAAAACACACACACATATTTCTCTACTTCACATGGTCAAAACGTACACACACAGAGACCCACACCTTCTCTACTTCCTATGACCAAAACACACACACACACACACACACACTCTCTCTCTCTCTCTCTCTCTCTCTCTCTTTCTCTCTCTCTTATTCCTCTTGGCCGAGAACCACCCACCCACACAATATTTTTTTCTCTAGAAAGAAATCTTGAGTATTAATCATATGTAACATTTAAATGCTAAATGTGAAAACATAAACTTAGAATATATATAAGTGAAACCCTTTTTTTTTGTAATTGAATATGAACTTCAAACATATAATAATAAACCAAATAGAAGAGCATCAACTTAGGATAAAAAACCAAATGCAAAATATTATTCCTTGAAAACTTGATTTTTGTGTTGACCAATAAACTAGGAAAAAAAAAATTAAAATATCAAACTTAAAAATTGTTAAATGTGAAAATATAAACTTAGAATATATAAGTGAAACCCTTTTTTTTTGTAATTGAATATGAACTTCAAACATATAATAATAAACCAAATAGAAGAGCATCAACTTAGGATAAAAAACCAAATGCAAAATATTATTCCTTGAAAACTTGATTTTTGTGTTGACCAATAAACTAGGAAAAAAAAAATTAAAATATCAAACTTAAAAATAAAAAAATCTAAAATTTACTAAATTAAGCTATCTGTCATGTCTAGGTAGATCAATTATGAATCCAATGGCAGTTATCCTAGAAATGAACTTTAAGATCATACATTCCCCTACGATAACCTAGTCTAAAAACATAAGTCAACTTAATATGTACGTCAAGGTAGTATTAAATACTATAACATAGAAAACCTCATGTTTAAACTCCTCTTTGATTATATAGATGTCCTAGGATAAAGTAGCCCATGATTACTGCTGATTACACCTGAAACCACTTAATTTTTAATAATATTTATATTCACCATCACTGTGGTAACTGTGCGGCTCTCTTTCTAACTGTTTGGTATAAAGATATTGATACAACTAGGATAATGGAAGGTCATGGGCATCTTGACTAGAGGTATCATACATAAAATTTAGGTTAGTCGACCAATTTACTCTTCTTATAGAGTTAAAATTTTTCACAGGGTTAAGCTCTCTATATTTCATCTATATATCTTTTTAAACCCTTCAATCTCAACCTTTAATTCAACCTTCAAATCAATAATCAACTCAACCTTCAAACCCACCTTCATACAAATCCTCAAATCAAACAGATCAATTTAAAAATTTTGAAATCTAATCCTTGAAATCAACTCACTTAAATAAACTTCTTCTCATCAATCATTTGAAATTAAATCCTTGAAATAAGACTATTAAAACCAAATCCTTTTCAATCAAACAAATTCAAATCAAGCTAAACAATTTAAACCCTTTAAATCTTTAAAATCAAGCATAATTCTTTCAATAATTTTCTAATCTCAACCCTAAGATACACTTTCTTCCCAGAGTTGGTTATTCCCTTTCCTGAGCCTTTCCACAATACATTGTCATTAGATTGTATGTATTAACCTTCAAATTCTAAAAAATTCTTTTAAAACCTCACTTTCTTCCCAGAGTTGGTTATTCCCTTTCCTAAGCCTTTCCACAATACATTATCATTAGATTGTATGTGTTAACCTTCAAATTCTAAAAAATTCTTTTAAAACCTTAAAGTTATCTTCAAATCTTTAACTTTTTCATTTACAAAAATCAACTTTGAAATTTTGCATGACATATGTCAAAACTTTAATATAGAGTTTTCTTAAGGAATCAAAATTTGTAGGATATAAATAATTATGAGGGCTTGCCCTTACAGAGAGATTAGAGCCAAAAATAAAATAAATTCTATCTTACAACCATAAGATAAAAGAAAAACATTTTAGTGAATGCTGACCCATAAATTTTAAAGATTTTCAACATTCAAATGGTTAGGTCAAATTTAAGATAATTTTTATCTCTTGATGTAATATATTATTCTTCAAATGTTGCATCCAATTATTTAGATATAAATATTTTGAAATCTGTGATGTACATTTTAACAAATAATTAAAAAAAATTCCCCATTTATCATCTTTGATTTCAACAATATTAAGTTAAAAACTTGATTTATTTGAAGAGTCACTTTATACCTATTTTAAGGAAGATAAGATCGCTAAAACTAAAATTATATATCTTAAAATTCTTCTAATCTAGTTAGTCTATGAATGATAATCCTATGCTCTTGATAGAGACACACTAGACTTGTGATGAGGAACATGTTCCTGTTAAACAATAGTGATGGAACTCTCTTAAGTGTATTTAGAGCTTAAAAGAGGGGACGAATAAGGTGTCATATTTTTTTTTTCACCCAAGAATTTTTATGTATAAAATGAAGAAATAAGAATTAGTTATTATAAACATCATATCATTAGAGTTTAGTTATACTGTAACATTGTATAAGAATCAACTGGAATTATTAGCATTAGAATATTAGATAAAAATAATTGCTTATTTAAAATTCTGAAATTACTCTCAAATTCATAATTATAAGATAAAATTTTTGCACTTGCTGGGGCACTGTAGTTTAAAAGGATGATCTACATCGCCTGATTAAGACAATTTTTAACCACCATACAAAGGAAGACAAGAGATTATAAAAGAAGAATTATGCATCACATATACAAGAAAGTAAATAATCACTTTTAAGAGAGACATTGAAGCTTTTAAAGAGGAAGAAAATGAGTGAATTTCCCATCTTCTGAAGGGGGTTTCTTTACTTAACAGAAAAAAAGGAGTTATGAATTATTTTTACAATATTCTTAAAAAATTAAAGTTTATTTATAAACTTTTGGCAATTTAAATACACTTATTTATAGAAAAATAATATTCCAAATTCTTATAAATACAAATATATTTAACTATTTCTCTTCCTATCAAATAAATGGGGGCATGGTTATACTAACATCACCAGAGCTTTAAGTTGTTGCTTATAATCATTCTAAAATTATAATTTTGGGCTTAAAGTAATTTAAAACTTTAATATATATTTCAAATGACAGAAGTTTTGATGTTTGAAAATATGGGGGCAATTATATATAATTAAAAAATTCATTTGATCAAAGCAAGAATCTCTATGATTTGGATAAGAAAATTCATATAGTTAAATTCAAGGTCATTCAAGCTATAAATTTATCATCTTAATTTATATTCAAATTAAACATCTTGATAATAGAAACATAATGACACTATAATTGATTTGATCTGAGCCCAAATGAGCTTGTATGAAGAGCTTGAAGTAAGCAAAAAAGCTTTAAAGCACTAATTGAAAAATTAAATGATCTCCAAAATTAACATTCCTACTATCAAATCGATTGTCGTGATGAAAGAAATATAACGTGCCCAAGATAATCAATTTTATGGTCATTATGATTCTTAAAAATTAACGTAATGATATATGATCAAATGAATTAACATGGATCATTTGATATAATATTTTGTGATTTTAGCTTAATTTATTAAAACACCCCTCTCAAAATATTATAAATGAGATCATACTTTCAACATGAAGAGGACCAAATGTTAAGAAAACGATAAGTATCATTATCGGTCATTACTAATATTTTTTGTAACTCATCTATTATCATACAATTATTGTTGCTTAATATTTATAACTCACTTAAATTATGTCACTATATCTCTCCAAATAAAGAGGAGAAAAAATATATAATTTAAACTATATGATAGATTACTATGACTTGGCTATATCCCCGTGATTTTTTTATTAAGATTTTCACATAAAATTCCTCTTTCAACACATTTTTTATCTGTGTGTGTGTGCTAGATCTTTAAGCAAATAGTAATCTATCATTCTACTACCATAAATTTATGGCACGTAACAAGACATTATTTGATTGCCTATATTAATAAGATAATTAAAATTGAACACAGTGGATTTTCTAACTTTGAAATTTAGTCAGACAAAAATTCTAGTGTAAACTTTTAGGGCCTAGTTGGTTTGCTAAAAAGGAAATACAATATAAAAGTATTACAAGGTAATTTAGAGGTATTATATTTAAAATAGTTTTGTCATTCGATTAAGTGTAAGAAAAGTATAAGATTATTAATTTATGTTTGATTTAAAATAAAAAAAACTAATGGTGGCGGGAGACAGAAAACAATGGTGACCACCAATGATCGCGGGCAGTGGAAACCCTTAAGTTGTATTTGGAAATCAATTGTATGATACAATGTTCAAAGATATCAAATTTAAACTAAAAGGCGAATTATGAATTCAATAAAATTTTACATTACATTCTATTTTCATCGAACTAAACATTAAAATTTTAGCATGTAGTTCATCACATTTGGGTTACATTCATAATGCAACAGCCAAATAGTAACAAGGAGTTTATATTCACCAACAATGTAGTAGTTGTTTTGTTAGAAAAATGAATAAAGTACAATTAAAATGCACGAAAACTGAAATTAAATATATTTTAAATGTTTTAGATTTATTTGATTAAGTGCAAAATGAATGTTTGATAATTTAGGGTATTCAATTTAAAATAAAATAAAATTGACATAAAATATGCTAATGTATAATGATGATGGAGCGGCCAGTGAAAACATTCTTAACAATAGCTTATGGACAACCTTACCAAATTTGAATAAAAAAGTGAATTTCAAATTCACTAGAAGTGTACGCTATATTTCATTTACATCCAACCAAACAGCAATATGTCAAAATTAACATCATTTGACATACATTACACCGATAATATCATGGACAACATTACTATTTCCCCAATCCCCATTGTCTCCATATACTATGCTATCAACCCTAATTTTTTTCACACAAAAATGTAATCAAACTCTTAGATTAATTACTACTTTGTCTTGATATATTTCATTAAATTTTAGCAATCATTTAATATAGGTCATTCAATGAATTTAAGGGAAGAAATTTTACGTATGCCCTCCAGAGCACATATTACGTTAGGAATCCGAATGTAGAGGTACGTTCGAATTACAGTAGTCGTTGTGTTATATGAATATCCCGCTGTGCTACAGAAATATTCCATCAGCATTATTTGTAAAAAAAATGAAGTGTTATTCGAGTATTATGTGGTGTTATTTGATTACTTTGCGGTGTTATTGGAATATTTCCCGAGTTATTTGATTTGAGGTTGAAGTGTTATTGAAATATTCATCCGCATTAATTGATTTGAGATTGTCTTATTCTAATAACAATATAACATAATGAAACTTAAAATAACACTAACATATTTTAACTAAAATTACAATATTTATTATACTAAAAATTGTTTGACCTCTTCCATCATTCATCGTTTAGCAATTAATAGCAGTCCCCCGCCACATCAACTCCTCCAGCGTTACACGTTTAACCTTCCAAAAATGACGTGGTAAAAAAACCCATTAATTTTAATTCAAATCACAACTACTAAGCCTAAAAATGGTCCAACAGCTATATATAGCACCCCCACCTCCCCTGCACCACCAGTCCCAAGTCTCATTCATTGGAATCCATTTCTTCCACCCCTTAGCCCCATAAATATCGAAGAAACTCGTGCAGGGAAAAGGGGAAGAAGTGGCTATGATTAGCTTCTGCAAAAGTAGCTTTAATTCGATACTCGGCATCCCCGATTCCGACGATCTCCGTAATCCTCCTCATCGTTGGAGCCACATTCTCCCCCAAATCGACCGCGGAGGCCTCCGTCTCCTCGCCTCCGATTCTCCCAAACCCCCTCACGTCGTCGAATCCCCTTCTATCAGTCCCGCAACCAGCGTTGAGAAGTCGCCGGATCCCGGCGCGTGGGGCCTTCACGAAGCGACGGCGGTTGCCGGCGGTCTCGGCCTCTGTACAGAGAGTCTTGGATCGGAGAGCTGCGATAGCGGGATCGAAATTGACGACGGAGATGACTCCGCGCCGGAGATCGAGAAACCGAATACGCGAAGGCCATCGCAGAGGCGTCGGGCGGAGGTGCGATTCCCTCCTCCGCTTCCATGGATGATGGGAGGCGGAGGTCGTAGGAGCAGGTTCTTGAAAGCGGAGCGAAGGGATGGGCGGTTTCTGCTCACTGAGATCCAGATCGAACCGCAGCCGGAGATTCTTCGCGCCATCCGCAGCGACGGTCGGCTTCGTCTGGAACTCGTCGAATCGGAGGAAGAAGGCGATGAGGAGGCGATCGATTGTTCCGACGGGGAAGCGAGTTCGCCAGAGATGGTGGAGATCGCGGGAGAGGAAAGATCGGAGCAGACTGGGGAACGTTGGGAGTTGCCGCTGGTGAGGAATGAAGGGCAAAGGTGCGTTGAGGCGGGGAGCGGTGAGGGAGGGACGCCGTTGTGGTGGAATCACCGCCTGGCGACGACTTAGGGAGAGTGAGCAAAGTGAGGCTGGGAATTAAGATGGGGTGGAGCGGTAAACTCACCTCTTGCTGGTGCCAGGCTAGCATTCATAAGGATCGTGGTTTCCAATAATAGTAAACATAAAACGGCGATTCTGTTGAGGATGATATTAATGATGAGATAATGGTGACCATTCAAATATATTCAATTTTTTTTTCCTGTAAAAATGCGGTTTTGAGAATTGATTGGGATATTTCTAAGACTACGGTTCAAGTGTTTTTGGTTTATTTGGGAATTTAGATGTTGGTGCAGTAAGAAATGAGAAAGGTGTAATTTTCTTAATTTATTTGGACTGCATTGAAAAATTAGTAAAAAAGTGAACTGGGAAGAGGTTTATTATATGCGTTGAAAAGGGAAGTTTTTTGTGTGACAGTTGGGGACTATGCTGTCGCCAGCTAGTTGTAATTGCTTATTAGGAGACAGGAGAAATAAAAAATATAAAAATAATAAGCATTAGAAGCTTTGTAATAAATTGCTGTGATAAGCAGTCATATTTTTAAATAAAGTTTGTTTTTTTTTTTTTTTGATAAGCTTATTGGCAACGTGATATCCTATACAAAAACTTCGTAGTCATCTTGGTCAATGTATTTGTCATAGTTTTGATTTCAACAGGTCATAGTTTTGATTTCATTTTTTTTGAACATTTAGCTTTTCATGGTTCAATGTGTCGATTAATGTCATAGTTTTGATTTCAACATTTAGCTTTTCATGGTTCAATGTGTCGATTAAAGTTGGTGTTAAAACTAGAGTTAAAATTGCACTAGAGTCTTAAGTACTGTTGAGTCTAGACAGTAAGAAGAGATTAAAATTTCAAGGGACATAATTCTAGATTTCTGTGTCAGAATTTAACTGTATGCCTTGGGTACTTTCAACCTCCTTACAGGAAGGTTGGTGTCAGGCTCATTTGTATAACTCCTAAAGGTAGAGTTCAATGATATTGAGATAGTTTATTGTTGCCACTATTCACTAATAAGGAAATTGTGAATGAATGTTTACATTTTGGTTTGCAATTAAAAACCGAGTTGGTGATACTTAGGTGGTCGGTAAGATAAAACAACAAATTTGTATTACTTAGTTTAAGGCAATATGTAATGGAGTTATACAAATAGTCATTACTTGTTAGTTTTAATGTCACCATAAATGTAACCATAAAATTAATAAAAGCATTATCGAATATGAGTGATGACACACACTATGAGCAGTGCAACATCATTAAATTTTACCCCGATTGATGTTTAAAACTTAACCATTATCAAAGTTAATAATAAGCTCATCCCTTCTATGACTAGTGAAGAAGTTGATTGTAGATCGCTTTTATTTTGTTAAATAATGCCAAATATTCTGAAAATGCCTCTTTGGCAAACCAAATACAAAAAGTGTGCTTCACCTTATGATTATGTTAATCAAATCTTGTATCGAAGTTCATTTAATCATATGTCAATGCATTGCCTTGGAAGAATAGAAGCCTACATAATAATAAGTATTTGTTTAATTATGTTGATCATAGAATATTAGACCTAAGATAAATATATAATTAGATGCCTCAAATAATATTTGCCTTTGATTTCCTAAACTGCACTGACATGGTTCAATATCCTAAAATATATTGATATAGCTCATTGTTATTATCAATGTCATTGCAAGAAGTTAGTGTCGTCCTCCACCATCATCTAAACATGTTTCATGATATTCCCCTAATAATTTAAAATCTGATAAATAAATATCATTGGTCAAATTAATCCATCTTCTTTTACGAGTCATTGATTCAATTTAGCATAGAGGCATTTCCATCACTAAAAATGAATCAATTTAAAAAAAAGAAGTAATTTGAAGAGCACTAGGATTAACAAAATCATTAGCCATCATAATACCCCTCGGTGTTATTTGACTTTCCATTATCCTTGAGCTAAAAGTTGAACTAAAAAGTTTAATAAAATTTTCATTTAGTTTAACAAGAAATTATTGAATGAAAATACAACACAACAATTTGATAATTAGGTGAAAGCTGTGTATGACTTTTACTATAGCATTTTGGATTGAGCCTATTTTACCACTTAGGGTGCTGCTTAT
>NW_018164607.1:80459-97864 GCF_001263595.1 Phalaenopsis equestris | reverse complement strand
TATATATATATATATATATATATATATATATATAATGTCAAGATGAGAAATTATGTGTGGTGAAGATACACCATATGGTTTGATTAGATTTTCTATGACCAGGGGTGATGAGGCAACGACAAACAGTAGATGACAGTAGTGATATACGTCCTTCAGTAGCAGCAACATCGCTGGCTAATGTAGCTATTGGAAACGATGAATTTAAAGGCCCGGACAAGCAATTGGAGTGTCCCTGCGAACAAATTCTGGTTTTAATTAGCTGGCCCAACCAAGTCAAATGTATGATAATTCAGATTTAAAATTGCCGTCAAATAATATAAATCAAAATTAGAACATAAACGATTCCAATATAGTTTTTAATGAATCGCACTTTTCTAATATTTATTAATTTTTTTGATTTTTTTTTTATTTTGATGTGAAAACTAGAAATAAAAGCTTTTTGATAAGCAATAAAGAGGGTGCTTACATATTCGGCACTCAAAATATTATTATTTACAAATCAAGTATCTTTTTCATTCGTTTTTGTAAATTCTCACTCAAATATCAATGATCATGATAAAATTTCAATGAATTTTTATTTATTTTTTTTTTTTTTATTAAATCGTTAGTTTGGTAATTTAAAAAAAATCACCTTAGTACTTGATTTATAAATAACAATATTTCATGTGCTTTGTCTGTAATTATCCCAATTAAAATTTTATTTTTTATTTTTTATTAAATCGTTAGTTTGGTAAATAACAATGTTTCATGTGCTTTGTCTGTAATTATCCCAATTAAAAATATATAAAAAAATATCATGCATCAAAATTTTGATTTAAAATCATTTTTAAAATATTAAAAATAAATAATTTTAAATTAAAATAATCTATTTTAAAATTCATAAAAAATATTTCTTAAAATAATTATATAACTTTTAAGTCATACAGGTTAATTTTAATATTTATTATATAAGCTTCCGATCAATCTTGATTTGACCGTTGGATTTTAAGTCTATTTTTTTTCAATTTAATGTACAAGTGATTTTTAAATTTTTGGAAGCAAAACGAGATGAGTGAAAAAGTTCTCCACATGCGCTTTGACTGATTTTTTACATTTCGATGCTTCTCGTCCTGTCATCGCCTCCACATTTGAACCTTAGTTGCCTCTCTTTCTTCTCTAGTTATCGAGGACTCTAACCTTCACACCATGGATCTCGATTCCATCCCCCTCGTCTTCTACCTCGTCTATTCTTGGTTGCCTTCTTTCTCTTAAGTGTTAAGTGATTTTATCTTCTCAATTCACCAACTCCTTCAAATTTAATCTCACTTTCATCCTTTCAACATATGAAAAAATTGTCTTCTCATATGAGGAAAACGATGACGGATCCAAACAGTGGAGTCTTGCTCTTACGGGTTATGCACTCCGAAAACGTCTATTCCATTATAATGTGCTTCAAGCTATCAGTAAACTTAAAACTCTGGAGTTTGTGTGGTACTATCAATCTTACATCTCTCATAGGGGGTTTTTCCTATTCAAAGTTATTAGTAGTAGATCTTTTATTTTTATATATGAGATAGTACAGATTGTAGACCTCTAAATGAAGACTTTAAGAAATCCCCATTTGGGTTAATTTCTTAATTTTTTTTAGTGTTGTTGGAATGAAATTAGAAATACTAAGATTGGGTGTAAAATTAGTATTCTTTTGGTTCTTACTCACTCACAACAAAAGAGCTTTTATTAGAATAACCGTGAGAGTTGGTACTAAATTTAATCTATATGATTTTATTATATTTTTGTTAAATGGAATGATGTAATATAATCTATTAAATATGAGTGGAAGCCATCTCTTTATATTCCCTGTAATACTTTTAGCTCTTCATGTCCAAAACACTCTACCTCTAAAGCCCCTCCTACCTTGCTTTGTTGAAGTAGGAGTCATACCTAAATTATGTCAGCAGCCTCTCGTCATCTTTGTACCACATCTAACATCAAAACCAATTTCTAAACACCCAAATTATGTCCAACCTCCCAAATTGAATCTCAACATCCTGGCAAATCGATTAACTCCCTATTTGACTCTATCCCAACTATGTCGGATAACCTCCACACAATTTTTCATCAGAGCAGCTGCCCATATACTCCCAAATAAAATAGGGTTGTCAAACACAAACATCGACATATATTGGAGATGTCTCGGCTCTCATGAAAACAACCAATTTACCATGTTTTTGGCTAAACGTCTTCAAACTAGTATCTACCTAAGCAACATACTTCCCTCTTCCAACACAAATAATCTCTCACCATTTCAACTATTGCATCAAAAAACCACTTCAATATACCCATCTCAAAATAAAAGGGTTTCTCTGCTTCCCGTGTTTAAGAGCCCACGCCACGAACAAATTCTCACCTAGATCCAACCCGAGCATTTTTATTTGGTATTCTCCCCTCTACACAGGATACAAATGTTATAACCCAGTCACCAATAAAACATACACATCAAGGCACTCTAAATTCTATGAAACCACTTTTTTGTATTGTACTACCTCCAGCTCCACCCACCACCTGAGTCCCTTGCCTATCATCTCCTTCTTACCTTGGTTACCATTCTATCTAACCCTTCCAAACCAATTGAACAAGTGCCTGCTACTCCAAATGCCCACCCACCATGTCCTCCACCGTCCAACATTGATTCCCACACTCAAGCACCAAAAGCTAAATAACTTAGTCCCTCTCTCAACCATCCTGTATCACATAGTACCTCTCTAAAAATCAATTCTCAACCGCACACTCGTACTTGATTACGAGGTACAAATTAGGTAATCTCAAACCTAAAGTCATTTTAGATCTTCATCAAACACTCACCGACAAATCCAGGGATCCAACCTCCTACAACTCGACATAATCACTGACGCAAAGCCATGTAAGAGGAATTTCAAGCTTTTCTCTCCCAAGGCACATGGATTCTTGTTTCTCTGTCACCATCTTAAAATGTTCTCAAATGCAAATGGACATATATATTAAAGCAAAATTATGATGGTACTATTCTCCATAACAAGGCAAGACTAGTGACACACGGCTATAAAAAAATCATGGAATTGACTATGATCAAACCTTTAGTCCCATCTCCAAATTTCCCACTATCCACACTCTTCTCAAAGTGACTACTTCTAATCAGTGGGAAATCATCCAACTTCACATCTCCAACGCCTTCCTACATGGCACACTCCATGAGACAGTATTTATGTCTCAACTAAAGGGATTTGAAGACTCCACTAAACCAAACTATGTATACCTCCTGAAGAAAGCCACAAACAGTCTTAAACAATCTCTAAGACAATGTCACTCTACTCTCTTGTCCACCTTGAAATCATTAAGCCTCAAAATTAGCAATGTCTATCCTTCTCTTATAATGTTCTTGACATCCAATGTCGAAACATACATTTTGATATATGTTGATGATATCCTAATTACAGATAGTGATTCAACTTTCCACACTCAAATTATCATCAGTTACATCGGCACATTCAAGTCAAGAACCTTAGCAAGCCAAGTATGTTTCTCAGCATCCAGATTGTGTGTCTCCAACGACCTGCACCTTACCAATTCAAAGATGCTGAAGAAATCCTCATGAAAGCTGGCATGATGAATTGCAAATCCATCAAAACCTTTATGTCTACCAAGCTAATCTCTTTCCCCACTGATGACTATGCATATGATTGTCCTCACCACTATAGGAACTTAGTTGGCTCTCTCTAATACGTCACATTAACAAGACTGAATTTCACATTTATCGTCAATAAGCTGTGTCAACATCTTCATCAACCTCTCAACAAACACTTTGTCCAACTTAAACGGTTGTTATAGTACATCAAAGGCACTATCAACAACGATACACATTCTCCAACCTCGACTGAACCTGTGACCCAAACGATCACAAATCTTCTATCGGGTATTGTGTATTTCATAGGATTACACTCATCTCCTCGTGCACTAAGAAACAAAAAACTGTGGCCAGATGTTCGACCAAAGCTAAAAATCTAGCTCTTTCTACAATGACCGCCAATATTATTTGGTTACAAAGATTACTTCAGGACATCCAAATCTCTCCTACAGGGCCAACTCTACTCTATTGTGACAACATTATAGCTCTAACTCTTGCTAATAACTCTGTCTTCCATGCTAAAACAAAATATATTGAAATAGATGCTCATTTCATTTGGGGTTGCATCCTTAACAAAGATATTATCGTCCATCAAATCGCCACTACCGATCAACTGGCTGATATTTTCACCAAAGCCCTTGCCTTTAGCAGATTCAACTCTCTCTACAAAAAGTTGATACTTCCCACGTGAACTATCAACTTGCGGGGCGGTATTAACAAATATATATTATGAGGGTATTTATATAAATGTAAAAAAGTTGTATTGCTAGTTGTCCTAGCTTGCGTGGCTTGTTTTCCCCACCGATCCAGCTGCTATAAATAGGCGTAGGGCCCTGTATCTGTGTGACTGCTGAATAGAAATTATCCAGAACTATTTCTTCTCTTCTCCGATTATCTACTTCTTTTCCCTTTTCTTGGACTCCCCATGGTGCTGAGAATGCCTAGCATCATGCACATTCTATCCTGAAAATGACATAGGAGCATCCCTTCTATTTGATGTTTCATGATTGTGTTCAAGCTGGACTTGTTTAAGATTATGATTGTTTGATTCTTCTCTAGTTTGATCATATTAAAATTATTGGGCTAATTAATGAGGGAAGTATTTATCAAAATAAACATGTCTTTTACAAGTAATCTATTCGAAATAAAAAATAAATTTAGTCAAACTAAACTCGTTGAGCCTAAAAAATAAACTCTAAACAAAATTGTTCACGATTGACCTCAAATCGAGCATCTTAAATTATTTGTTCATAAACTTAAAACAATATTTTTTTATGATTATAAATAAATTGAGTAATAAGTTGTCTAAGCACGTTCATCTAACAACTAAGTAAGCTCAAACATATTCATTTAGTTAATCAAACGATGATGAACCAACTAAGGAAACTGAGCAAGGAGTATTTTTTTATACATTAAGACAATTTGCAACCCTGCCCTCTATTAGCCAAATAACACAATATTCATGCTATAATTTATACATTAACACAAATAACACAATAAAAACAGTCGCTTAAGCTGGACCAATGACTGCCTATGCACAATATTCATGCTATAATTTGTCGTACGTGGTAGCAAAACAGTCGCTTAAGCTGGACCAATGACTGCCTATAAATCAGCAATTGTTACTCCTTCCCCTTGTTGTGGATCTTCAACAAAATGAATACTGTTATTATCCTCCTGACTTCACACACTCCTCTTGTCTAAACGAGAGCATCAAATATTAATAATGTGTGTATTCCTACAGAATGGAAGCCTTCTGAGATATAAACTTATGAAACATTAAGCCATCCAAGAAAGTGCAATTCCAATCATACAATCAGAGAAAGAAGACGGGACACAAAATATCAGTGGAATAAGGAGGGAAATCACGTCAGTCATGGAAAAATAATTTTAAGTCTCAAGCCAAAGAGCTGAAAACAAGAATTGGTTCGTTTGAGGAAAGTTATGGAAGCCAGGTTAATTATTGATTGGAGCATTTACATACATACAATCCAATTCCTATGTATTTACATATATAACACCTAAACTTTACTTTTTACATTTTTAACACCCAAATCTTTCATATCAAATAAAAAATACCACCATTTATAACTTCTACAATGTGATGCATAAGTAAGGTGGTATGTATGTAATAATTGAAGTGTAGGTGGAGATGTGTAAGAACATAGAAATTGAGTGGCATATAAGTAAATCTTCCTTAATGATTGTAATGATCAAAATCCAGAGAGATTAGTGCTTAAATGGACGCTGAATAATAAGTAGCAATTTTTCCAGGGCTGAATTGCATTAAAATCCTCCTAGGATCAATGAAGAGACATGTGGTTTTGAGTCTTCATGGTGGTCACATTTGTAAAAGATTCATTGAAGTATGGCCATGTGAGCTCTAATTTATTATTTTATGTTAATAAACACATAAGTAGAAAGACTAACACATTTTTTAAGTGTCTAATCCATCAGGGCGAACCATCGTTAATTTTGAGGGTAGGCAAAATCATCAAATGTCTAATTTTTTTTAACTATATATCCGGGAGCAAATTACAAAATTGCCTAAACTACATAAGAGAAAAAATATGAAATTTTTTTATTTATATAGAAAAATTACAAATTACAGGCGGAACATAACCTCGTACCACCCCTGCAATCCATCGAAGCCCAAGTTGAACTTGAAAAATTAAGCAAAATATGAGGATAGGTTAGCTAGTTCAGTTTCAAGGAAGTGCAAGTTGCATTTCAACGACAGTTTCAGAGGTCTTCGAAGCCCTTATCATTATCAACTTGGCTAGGAAAAGGCTTTAGGAATGGTGATTTTAGGGTTTATAACGGTCAGTTAATAGAAAAATAAAAAAATACTGTAAAATTTAATAGCTGAGAAGAGTTTTAGTAACCATTTGTCCATTCCAATAAATATCACAATGTTGTTTAGACTCCCCTAATCCAATTGAACTGCAGCCTGGCGTCTTTGTTAGTTTATTTTCGACCATTTTCCTCCTCATCTTCTCAGCTTTCTCCCAGTTTTCTGCTGCTGCAAAAATATTTGACAGCAAGACGTAATCTGCATCATTAACTGATGAAATACTGATATTTGTGTTATTTGCTTCCAGTACCACCTGATCTGCCATCTCCATATCTGAATAAACTCGACAGGCACCAAGCAAAGTACCCCACACCACCTCATTAGGCTTCATTGGCATTATTTTGATAACATTATAAGCTTCACCTAGCCTGCCTGCTCTACTAAACAGATCTACCAAGCAGCCATAATGCTCCACTCCTGCCTTCAACCCATACTTGTGCATACTCCTAAAAATCTGCAGACCTTGCTCCACAAATCCTCCATGGGTGCAAGCAGAAAGAACCACAAGGAATGTGATTGAATTAGGCTTCACTTCAGATGCTTCCATCAGAGAAAAGAGCTCCAGAGCTTCCTCACTCCATCCGTGAGAAGCAAGACCAGATATCATTGAATTCCAGCATGAATCATTCCTTATAATCATTGTATTGAAGATTCTTCGAGCTTTGTCAAGATCCCCACACTTTGCATACATATCAACCAGACCATTCAGGACAAAGCAGTTCATCTTTATCTTCCTCCTCCGAATAAACTCATGTACTTCCATGGCAGAATCTAAGGAACCCAACTGGGCACAGGCTGACAAAATACAAGAAACTGTGAACTCATCTGGCCCAATTCCAGACTCCTGCATTTGTCTAAAAGCTCCCAAAGCCTCCTCACAAAATCCAATCTTTGCATACCCTGCAATCAATGCATTCCAATTAATCAAATTAGGGGCTTGAATTCGATCAAACAGAGCCTTTGCCTCACAAGCATTGCCCTTTTTGAAGCATCCAGTGATCATGGATGACCACACATAGGCATTCTTCACCGGCATTTCCTCAAACAGCTCCCGCGCCGCATCCATTTCACCATTGGCGGCATAGCCGTTGATCATCACTGTCCATGTAACCACAGTCTTCATCCATGGTGGGGTTGAATTAAAAATCTTTCTAGCAGCAGCAAGATTTTCAATTCCTGCATAGCCTTCAATCATCACAGCCCATGTCACTGGTGTCCTTCCAGGAGTCAGATGGAAAAGTGCAGAAGCAGATACCAGATCACCATTCATGCAGTAACCCCCAATCATGGAATTATATGTGACCAAATTTTTCACAGGCATTTCATCAAAGAACTTGCGAGCAAGAGCTACCTTCTTGCATTTACCGTACATGGAAACAAATGTAGTGCCCGTTAGAAGTTCATGAACAGTTCCGGCTTTGATGGACTCTGAATGCAGAGATTCACCGAGAAGAAGGAGAGAATGGGAGCCACATATTTTAAGAATGAGAGGAAGAAAGGACTGTTGAGTTCTGCATGTTAGATTTTGGGTGTAAACAATAAGTGCTTCCATGGGAAAGCCATGGGAGAGGTAGCTTCTAATGACTTGGGCCCATCCTGCGGAAAAATTAACTCCTTGGGTTATATAGAGCGCATGAAGCTTTCTCAAAACTTGAAACTTTCGTGGCATTCAGAGGTGTCTGAGCGATCATGAAGAATTCTTCTAGCTGTTTGGAATTTTATATCTAACAGTTGACATTCAGAGTTAGGACATATTTTCCAATAAAACTATATTAATAGCAAATTTGAGAGAGTTCTTGTTAATGCAGCTTGAGTGAACAAAGTCCCACTTTTTTACTATTTAAATTTTCCCTCATATTGCTTTGATCATTCTCCTCTCATCATATTTAGACAAGACCTTCAAAAACATTATAGTTTCTGTATAAATTTTTTCGTATGAATTAGCCTGAATTTAAGCATATTTTACTCTAACTTTGAGCACTAATTAAGTGCTAGGCGATACCATTTTTCGCAACAAAGTAAACTGATCTGTTCGATCTTAATTTGTTCTGGATTCACTCCTCAAGGAAAGAGTTAGGAAATGAGAAAAGCACGAGTTGAAGAGAAGGGAATACTAGGATGATAGTGTTGTACCGTTTGAGAGATAGTGTTATGTTGTTACTCTGGGATTTCAATTAGCCATCTCTTTCACATAAAACTCATCCCCTTTTATGGGGGTTTTTTGCCAGCATAAATCTCGAGGAGGTCTAATGATCCAAGTGAACGTCTTAATCTCAATAGGGCCTACCGGAACGTGGATTAACAAACTAGATATCCGATTAAACATAGTGAACTTGAAACTACTTAAATCATAAGAGCTGACAAAGTTCTATCAGCCCGAGCGGCTCATTCAAAAGACTGTCTTCACAATGAAGTCAATCTAAAAGAAAAGTCGGTCCGAAGTCAATCTAAAAGAAAAGTCGGTCCCCAAAGACTGTCATACCGAGATAATTCAGTTGTCTTGCCCAATACCATCTGGAGAATACATGTGTCAATCATCCCTCCAAGATGCTCTTATATAAAGGAAGATTACTCATCATATTATAACATGTTATCATTTGTCTTATAACGTAGATTCACTCTGTCGACAAAGACTTCTTGGCAAAGATCGAGGGTTGATGACCGAACTATGCCTTTCGATCGGCAAAATTTGATCGATAAGACCAGTCTCACCAATCCACAGCTAATGAGTCGACCGGTAGCATTTATGAATCCCTCTGACAGGCAACACGGTGAGTTCTAGCTGACCGATTAAGCTCGCCTAATGTTATGGTACGACTCATATACCATATAGGGACACACTGGATTGAAGCGGAGCGGAATAATCTGTCAAAATCGGGAAGTTAAGTTATGTGGGTTTGGGGTGCGGGGGCAAAGCCTCGCGGTACGGTATAGTGGTAATGTTGTAATTACATATTGTACTTATGATTTACTCCTCGGGTTATAAATAGACATGTTAGTAACTCCAGAAGGTATTCTTTATTCTGTAATCTCTTTTCTGGATATTGGAAGGAAATCGCCGCTCTGCTTCTAAGGACGAAGGCATTTTTGCGGAACCTCGTTAAATCTCTTTGTGTTCTTCTGTATTTGTGTCGATTCCTATTTTTTATTCGCCCTAATTTCTCAATAAGTGGTATCAGGGATGAAAAATTTCGTCGGCCCAAGAAGGACAGGAACATTGGCAGAGACTTCGGCGATTCGCGAGCAGCGATCAGGTGAAGCAAATCTGTGCGGGCGAAGAAGCTTTAAGAAGAGGTTCGCGTGCGAAAAGATCTGCGAATCTTGTGGTTCGTGGATAGCAGCGAATTGCGGCACGAACCGCGGCAGGTCAAGAGGGATTCACGACATCATATTCGGCGCAGGAGGCTACCGGTGCTCTCGAACCAGGCGGCGGCTTCGCGATCTGTGGCGCAGAACAAGGGGCGGTAAGTGCTCGCGGGGCTCGGCATAGGAGGCTATCGGTGACGGCGACACAGTAAACTCTGCTGTGCGGAGGGATCAACGCTCAGATTGGAAATAATTTTTTGTTGGGTTCCAATTTTAGGGAAGGAAGCGTGATTTGGGAAGGATCGGGCTGAAGGCGGAATATTCCCAGGAATCCTTCCTTTGCTGGAAAATTTAGCAGTTGCAGAAAGGATCAATTTCAACTGACAATATCTGGTGCGAAATTCAAGGTGGTAAATTTCGATGGAACTCGTAACTTTGGATTATGACAAATAGTGGTGAAAGATCTGTTGGCACAACAGAGAATCCTAAAGGCTTTGCGAGCAATGAAACCAGATTCCATGGAAGATGAAGATTGGGAAGAATTGCAACAACGAGCGGCAGCTACTATACGCCTATGTCTGGTAGATGAAGTTATGTATCACGTGATGAATCTAAAATCTCCAAGGGAGATATGGAAGAAATTGGAAACTCAGTTTATGGCTGAATCTCTGATAAATAAATTGTATCTGAAGCAAAAGTTGTATGGGCTGAAGATGCAAGAAGACTCTCATCTGGCGCAGCATGTTAATGGTTTCAATCAAAAAATCATAGATTTATCACGGCTTAATGTGACTATTGAGGATGAAGACCGGGCAATGATTTTGTTGTGCTCACTATATTCTTTCTATGAACACATGGTGACTACTCTTACATATGGGAAAGAAACTATCAAAGTTGATGAGATCACTGTAGCATTGTTGGCTCACAACCAGCGGAAGCAGAATGCAGGGGAAAACTCTCATGACCACAGTTTATATGTTAAGGGTAAGCAGAATCGTGGAAAGAAGAAAGAAAAAGAGGGTTCTAGAAGGCGAAATTCCAGATCCAAATCGAAAGGCAAAAAGACAATTCATTGCTACAATTGCTAGGAGCTAGTTCATATGAAGAGAGATTGTCCAAAGCTCAAGAAGCAGACTGGGGGGAAAGGTAATGGATCATCGAAGTTTGTAAATGTGGTGCAGAGTGACAATTCAGATTGCAGTGATGGTGATATGTTTTCCAATTTCATCAACTCAGTTCACAGATGCATGGATTCTTGATTCAGAATGCTCTTATCACATAACACATAACAGGGAGTGGTTTACTTCATACATGTCAACTAATTCTGGCTCAGTTTATCTAGGTAATAATAGATGCTGCAATATTGTTGGTATTGGAGAAGTCAAAATTAAGATGTATGATGGCACAACTAGAACATTATGTGTGTCAGACATATTCCAGATCTGAAGAAGAATTTGATTTCCTTGAGCACTCTACACAGAATTGATTTTATTTCTAAGGCAGATGAGGATAAAGAAACCATTAGAATTGTTAAGGGTGCACTGACGATGATGAAAGGAAAGTTAATTACAGGCAATATCTACAAACTGTTGAGGAGTACAGTTGTAGGTAGAGTTCATTCTGTGGAGTCTGATGATGATAGTACAAAGCTATGACATATGCGTCTGGGTCATCTCAGTGAACATGGGATGACAGAATTGCATAGAAGAAATCTGTTGCATGGTATTAAAAACTGCAAACTCGATCATTTTAAGTTCTGTGTTCTTGGAAAACAGACTAGAGTTAATTTTATGACTGAAAAACATAAAACTAAAAGGATTCTTAATTATGTGCATTCTGATGTATGGGGCCCTACCAGGTAATCGTCATTAGGAGGATCTCAGTATTTCGTTACATTTATTGATGATTTTTCTAGGAAAATTTGGGTGTATTTATTGAAGCAGAAATTTGAAGTATTCTCTAAATTCAAACTGTGGAAAACTAAGGTGGAGAACCAAACTGGCAGAAAAATCAAGTGTTGAGGTCCAATAATGGCACCGAGTACACATATTCGCAGTTCAGAAGTTCTGTGAGGAGCATGAGATTCAGAGGCATTTTCCAGTGCACAAGACACCACAACAAAAAGGTGTGGCAAAAAGGATGAACAAGTCCTTAACTGAAAGGGCAAGATACTTGAGACTATATGCAAGGCTTCCTAAGAGTTTCTGGGCAGAGGCTATGAATATGACATGCTATCTCATTAATAGATCACCTCAGGCATCGTTGGGTGGCAAGGTTGCAAAAGAGGTATGGACAGGTAATCCAATTAATTTCAATCATTTACGAATTTTTAGTTGTGTTGCTTATGTGCATGTACCTGGAGATGAAAGATCAAAACTTGATGCAAAATCCAAGAAGTGCATCTTTCTGGGCTACAAGAAAGGTGTGAAAGGATACAAGTTTTGAGATCCGATTACAAAGAAGAATGTGATCAGCAGAGATGCAGTTTTTGATAAACAGTCCATGTTACAGCAGAATCAAGAGAAGGTGCAAGAGAACAGTTCCAGTTCAAAATACAGTGCAAATGAATTTAGAACAACATCCAAAAACAACTGAGAGAATTGAAGGTTTAAATCCAACACCTGATGATTCCATTCTAAATGATCTGTAGAATTATAATCTAGCTAGAGACAGACAGAGATGCACCAATATAAGGCCTCCTACTAGATTGAGATATGAAGACTTGGTCTCTTGTATACTTCTCATCAGCAACGATGATCCAACGACTTTTCAAGAAGCTATCACTAGCTAGGTGAAAGAAAAATAGATGAGTGAAATGGTTGAGGAGATGGAGTCTTTGCAGAAAAATCGCACATGGGAGCTAGTTCAGCTTCCTGAGGGAAAGAAGACTATTGGGTGCAAGTGGGTGTACCAAAGGAAACCATCTGTATCAGAAAAAGAAGGGGAAAAGTTCAAAACTCGACTGGTAGCAAAGGGATTTTCACAGTATAAGGGGATAAATTATGATGAAATCTTTTCTTCTGTGGTCAGACATACTTAAATCAGAGCAGTGCTTGCATTAGTAGCCATTTGGGATTCACATTTGGAGCAGATGGATGTTAAAACTACTTTCTTGCATGATGATCTGGAGGAGCAGATTTACATGGAATAGCCAGAAGGGTTCACTCAATCTTTAAATGAGCATCTGGTTTGCAGGTTAAAGAAATCACTGTATGGGTTGAAATAGTCTCTAAGACAATGATACAAGCGATTTGACTCCTACATGATTCAGATTGGCTACAGGAGATGTGAGTATGATTATTGTGTTTATGTGAAGAGTTTTGATGATTGTTCTATTATTTTTCTGTTACTGTATGTTGATGATATACTGATTGCTGCAAAGAATATGAATGATGTTCGTAGTTTGAAAGCTTTATTGAGCCAAGAATTTGACATGAAAGACTTGGGTCCTACGAAGAAGATTCTTGGAATGGAGATTCATCGAGACAGAGACTCAAGACGATTATGTTTATCTCAATGAGGCTATGTTTATAAAGTACTATAAAGGTTTGAGATGAGCAAAGCAAAGCCTGTATGCACTCCTTTGACAAATCATTTTAAGCTTTCTTCAGAACAGTGTCCTAAGACAGATACATAAATCGAAGACATGATAAAGGATCCATATGTCAGTGCAATTGGCTGTTTGATGTATGCAATGGGGTGTGTACTACTCATGCTGTTAGTCAAGTCTACAAATACATGACTAAACCTGGAATGCGACATTGGGAAGCAGTCAAGTGGGTTTTCAGGTATCTGAAGGGTACTATAGGATATTATTTTTGGCAGTCAGCAGAATGATCCTTCAGTTGTGAGATACGTTGATTCTGACTATGTTGGTGACTTAGATGGCAGAAGGTCTACAACAGGGTATGTGTTTACTCTTGATGGAGGGCCTATATGTTAGAAATCAACAATTCAGTCTATTGTGAAATTATCTACAACTGAAGCTGAGTACATGACAGTAGGTGATGCTGCAAAAAAAGTCTTATGGTTTGCTGGGCTAGTAAAGGAACTGGGAGTTGAGCAAGGTGGAGTTCTATTGCATTGTGATAGTCAGAGTGCTATTTATCTGACTAAGAACTAGGTGTACCATGCAAGAACAAATCACATTGATGTCAGGTATCAAAAGATCAGAGAGTTGATTGCTTCTGGTGAGATATTGTTGTAGAAGGTTCATACTGATGAGAATGCAGCTGATAGAATGCAGCTAGCTGATATGTTGACCAAGCCAGTTACTATCAACAAGTTCTTGCATTGCTTGGACTTGTTGAATGTTTGCAGTTGCTAGAGAAGCATGCTGACCCAACTCACATTGGTGCAGATGTAACTCCCAGGTGTCTTTTTCTCCTAAGGGGCTAGATATTCGCCAAGACCAAGAAGGAGATTTGTTATGGTATGGCTTATATACCATATAGAGACAGACGCTGGATCAAAGCAGAGCGGAAGAATCCGGCCAAATCGGGAAGTTACATTATATGGGTTGGGGGTGCGGGGACAAAGCCCCGCAGTACAATACATGGTTAATGTTGTAATTACATATTGTACTTAGGGTTTACTCTCGGGTTATAAATAAACATGTTAGTAACTCCAGAAGGTATACTCTATTCTGTAATCTCTTTTCTGGATATTGAAAGGAACTCGCCGCTCTGCTCCCGAGGACATAGACATCTTTGCCAAATCTTGTTAAATCTCTTTGTGTTCTTCTGGATTTGTATCGATTCATGTTTTTTTCTTCGCCCTAATTTCTCAACACCTAAGAACTATTAAGTATAGTATGCCTAACTAGAGAGCAACAAGGCTCTAGACTCATTGGATAAACAAAACAGTCAGTTCTAGTCGATAGATAAAGCTCGCCTAAGAACTACTAAGTATAGCATGCCTAGTTAGAGTGCAACAAGGCTCTAGACCCATTTGATAAAATGCAAATTGAGAAAGAAATAGTCCCTATAGAAGACTATTATAACTCAATTTTAAAATAATCCAGAATTTTTTTCTATATATCTATAATCTCTGAGACTAAAGCAGTCTCATCGTGAAAATTTTGGCACTTTAGTCATTATATAAAATGAATTTAAATTATAAATATTGAATCAGTGATGAACTGGACGAACATTATTGAACAAATTTAGTTAGAGGCTATGAATCACTCCACTCAGACAAACGACAGCTATTGATCTTATCCACCAGAGACTTTATAATCAAGGTATTATTGTCATACCACATCTACATTGATACAAATATACGTATGGGACCTGCCTCAACCAAAGACAATTTACGTGTAAGATTTATGGAGTAGTTAATTCTTAAGTTTTTTATTTTTTTTATTTTTTTTATCAGGAGACTCGTGTTTAAAGTACTCTTTTATAATTAATTTCTAATCTAGTTAATATTAAGTCTCAACTTATTATAAAAATAAAATAAAATCTATTTTAGATTAGCTTTGAGTTAATGTGTTGAACTGATTGCTTTACCAAGTTATCGTACTAATTACTGACCATGCTCAATTTCAGAATCTTTAAATGTTTAGGTCAGGATCAGTTTTATTTGTTTATTTATATATTAATTTAAAATAAAGTATATTTGATTTACTAGAGATACCGATGAATTCAAATTTATCGTGTGAGGCATGTCCAAGAATTGGAGCTATTGAATTTTGAAGGAGAAGTAGAGAGAGAAATAAACAAAAGAGCACGCACAGACCTGAGGTATTCCCGGGCTCTATGACCCGTTTTATATTGTGTAACTGTAGGGTTACAAAAGAGAGAGAGAATAAGAGAGAGATCTCCCTGCGAGAATAGGCCTAGAGAAGAGCCTAAAGAGATCCCAACCTAGAGAGGCAAGAAGCCCATTATAGATGGTAGGGATCCCCGATTTATAGAAGAATATTAAACAAAAGGTGAAAATTGAAAATTACACATCTGCACTTGCATTAAGCATTACATGACATTATTATCTTTTGTCGTGACTTTTTCGTATTTGTAACAGATTTTGACATCCTTTGATGCTCCTGGACCTTCTGGGTTAGTAGATGCTCGAGTCAGTCGACCAAGCTAGTGCTAGTTAGCTATTTTACTTGGATGTCGGTCGATCTTTACTCTGGGAAGTCGATGAACAATAAGAGCGGCATGTCACAGACAAATAGTTCCACATTGGCTAGGTGTAGGGCCGAAAAATAGTATTTAAGTCCTGGGCTGCCCACCTCTCTTAAGGGCTCTTTTGGGAGGTGACAAGTGGTATCAGAGCAGATTACTGCCTGCCAGGTGTGTGGACTCTCCATGGTCCATTAGGACCCTCGGTGGAGCTGATCTGTGACGAGGGCGTCACGTGATTGGGTGGAGGAGAATGTCACAGACAAATAGTCCCACATTGGCTAGGTGTAGGGCCGAAAAACAGTATTTAAGTCTTGGGCTGCCCACCTCTCTTAAGGGCTCTTTTGGGAGGTGACAAATGGTATCAGAGCAGATTACTGCCTGTCAGGTGTGTGGACTTTCCATGGTCCAATGGGACCTTCGGTGGAGCCAATCCGTGACGAGGGCGTCACGTGATTGGGTGGAAGAGAATGTCACGGAAAAAGAGTATCTAGTCCCACATCACATTAACTAGGTGTAGGGCCGAAAAACAGTATTTAAGTCCTGGGCTGCCCACCTCTCTTAAGGGCTCTTTTAGGAGGTGACAGACAACCGCTAAACATAATGGCCATTGATTGACCTTCTTGTTCCTCAGTTATTTTTAGAGGTCTTTGAGGATTTTTGGGAAGTTGTTGAGAGTTTCATGTTGACATTGGTTTTTTGATGTCATATGCGTCTGGAACGTCTATATTACTTAAGGAAGGTGTCCATGTCGTTAACTCTTCGTGTACGGGCTAAAAATGCGCAAATTATCATTTTGGACTTGATTACTAAAAAAGTGGTCCGAACAACCCCGAATGACAAAACGGACCACGCGAGTGAGTCCGGAACGTCGATTCCACTTAAAAAGGGCGTTCGTTGCACGGGCGTTCGTTGCACCACAACGTTCGTTGCACCACAATTTTGCGGGCGAGGTAAAAATGCACAAATTATCGTTTTGACCCAAATTACTGAAAAAAACGGTCAGAACGACACCGAACGACAAAACAGACCACACCAGTGCGTCCAAAACGTCAATTTTACCTAGGAAGGGCATTCACTACGCCGCGAGGACGTCTACAGGTGAAAAATACACGAAGGATAATTATAATAATAATATAATAATAATAATAATTATTATTATTCTTATATTATATAATATATTATTATATATATAAATCCTACGCTACCCCTCTCTCTCCCTCACGCGATTCTCCCTGATCGCACGCGACACCTTCGCGAACCCTAGAGCCGCAATCGCTATGGACCGATCCCTTCGTGCTAGAAGACGCTGTCGGCCGACCTCCTCCACACCGGTGCCGCTCGTCGACCAGAGCTCATTCCGGTGTTCCTCTTTCCAGCCGTCTGCCACCTTCCTCTTCTCCCTGGCCAGCTGCGCTCGCGGCTTTATTTTCTCGCTGGCGGTGTCCCTCCGGCCTCCCAAGAATATTTTGACCAC
>NW_018164607.1:78540-79618 GCF_001263595.1 Phalaenopsis equestris | reverse complement strand
GATCGTCAATGTCCTAGAGCTAGCTTTTAGGTTAGGACTTCCTATGCGTAACCAAACGCCCTCCGTAGAACCGAGTGTCTCCCATTTGTTGTGAGTCTTAGCACAAGTCCCGATGGGTCGGAGTCCCTCACTCCCCCTTGCTTTGAGTTTCCCCAGCTTTACTTGGAGAAGCTAGGGGGTCAGACTTGACAAAGCGATAGAAACTTCGTAGCTGGCTCACTTTGCAAAGTCTGGAGGAGTTCGCGAAATGATAAAAGCTTTTTAGCTAGCACATTTCGCGACGCCGTGGAGAGTTTTCGCTTCGGAGATCCGGGGAGAAAACTCCCCACATTCCCTCACCAAAACAAGAGGCGGCGGTGTCACATATCCAAGGGTCTAAACCTTAGGTTTCCTATGTGAGGTCGTTAGTTCGAGCGTGGCTCGCTAACATATGTGGTCATTTGCACCTCATTGTTTGCATATGTGTGTCTTGCATTATTACATATTGTGTGTCATATATCACACTTGCACTTGCACCTTGCACCTTGCACCTTGCACTTGCACCTGCACCTGCACCTGCACCGACACCACTTGTGCCTCGATCGGTTATCCCGAACCGGTCACATCACTTGTGCTTTAGTAGGCTACCCCAGTCCGGTTAGCACAATACTTTGGTTTGGCCCTGATCGACCTATCACTTGCTCCTTTGCATGTTGTGTATGTGCATGTACTTGCTTCCTATCTCCTATTCTCCTCGTTGCATAATTCATTGTGGGATACACTGGAGCACGGGCTGGACGCCGACGACTTGGAGCAAGTAAAGAGGCAAAGAAACCGTACCTGTAAACTTCGCGGTGGTGAGATCCTCTAAACTCTTAGCTAGCCTTAAGTTTAGTGGTGTCCAGGCGTGTGGGTTCGATCGCCCACACTGGGTGCGCGCGCCGACATGGGTCGGTGCGACGACGTGCCTGCGTGATGGATCGTCAATTTCCTAGAGCTAGCCTTTAGGTTAGGACTTCCTGTGCGTAACCAAACGCCCTCCGTAGAGCCGAGTGTCTCCCATTTGTTGTGAGCCTTAGCACAAGTCCCGATGGGTCGG
>NW_018164607.1:77337-77604 GCF_001263595.1 Phalaenopsis equestris | reverse complement strand
CTACTTATATGCTCTGATTTTCCTGCATTAGCATTTGCATTTGCATTTGCATATTTGCATATTTGCATTGATAGCTATTCAGGTTTATTAGGAGAGTGACCCTGTGTTGGTCACGATGCCTTAACGAGCATTGCTTGCTGGGTTGATCCCAGTGAGCAATGCGAGTTAAGTCATCAGGATTGACATGAGTATGACTGTGCTAAAGATCTAATAGATGTCATCATTCTTCGTGACACCCTTTAGATCCTTTGGATCTTTAGGATGGGG
>NW_018164607.1:75952-77201 GCF_001263595.1 Phalaenopsis equestris | reverse complement strand
CTATTGTTCTCTGTTGGATTGGTTGCCCTAGTCAGACATTTTTCTTTTGCATTGTGCTTGTGGTGTGACTGCATACTGCATATGTGTGGTAGTGTGTTAGGGCGTTCTTTTGCAGGGAGCCATGCCTATTAATATGCACACACACAGGTACCGCTATGGGGGGTGCAAGTGATGATTTCTAACAATTTGCTTGCAGGTGCTATTAGCTCCCCCACTTTTAAGGTATGACTCATGATACGTTATTTGCATGTGAGCTTTCTTGCTAACACTTGTTTTCATGCAGGATTGAGTCTTTTATTTTTCTATGTACTTTTTAGAGTCTAAGAGAGTCCTGTAACAGAAATAAGATACGTGCATGGGTTCCAATAAGACCACGTGGAAGGGACCAGGAGCAGATGCTCGTGCCCCGTATCTTTATATTGATGTATAGAATTAGGGCCGGACATGTATATGCAGAGTCCGACCGCCTTTTTTTCTTTCTGGGATATGTTGCCGACCCAGCGACACCGGCTTTTTTATTATTTTGATTTAACTTGCTTTGCTTTCTTTATATCATGTTGCATGTCTGCACTTGCATGTGTTTCTTTGTTTCTTTCTGTGATTTATCTGGGATTTCACGATATAACATAGGCTCATTAAGGACCCTAAAATTTTAATTTTCTACAAAATTCTAAATAAAATATTCAAGATAATTAAAATTTAGGATTAAAATATTCAGGATAAAAAAATTACAACTTTTACTTTCCTTCATATATTAATAGGGCCTTCACAATACTTAGGATCGTTCTAGATAACTGCATCATATTTGCATGTCCCGAGGAGGAGTCCCCATACTTCTCCAACCTGATTGGCCCAACATACATTCATATAAATATGTGGTTGTCTAGTGCGTATAGGGTGTTAGAAGGCTCCCCGACCCAGATGGGGTGTAAGTCCTTTTGTTTGGAGCGTTTCCAGCTTTGTAGTTGAACCTCCACTTCTCTTTATTTCTTGAGACATCTTTGCTATTTTGGCAGGTATAAATCCCACCTCTTGGAGCTCTAGCTTGTAGTCATAGGATAAAGTTTCCTTCCTTTGACCTTAGGGCTAGCGAGGTTCCCGTGGATGATGCAATTCACAGATTGCTGACCGGGGATTTCAGGACGTGTTGGGTCGACTACCTTCACGACCAGGTAGACTTAGGGTCCTAGTAGCTGTGTATGACGGGTCCGTGGTACCCCGACCCAGTTATCTCTACCTTTTAGGATCA
>NW_018164607.1:52724-75863 GCF_001263595.1 Phalaenopsis equestris | reverse complement strand
CGGATGTGCTTTGACGTATTGGGAGATCCCCGTTAAGATGATTTAGGTTATTTCGTGGGCCTCATGTGTTGATAAGCCGCTATCCATTCCGGGATGTGAGAGACTCATTATCTGCCCGATTGTTTAGCGTGAGCTTTGAAGCATTGAGACTATTTCCACAAGGAATAACCTTCCTTTGATTGCATATACCCTAGTTTTATGATAATATGAAGCGAAACTCCTTTTATCGAGAGTATTATTGGGTATCCCCCAAGATATAATTAACCAGTAGGAACAACCAGTAGGAAAAGTGCTCTTGACCCCAGAACAGGTACATACACCTGACTCTCTGGTTATGGGTAGTCTATGTAGATACTTCTTTCGCGGATATTGGTTTAAGGTGCCTCCGCCCGATCTTGTTTGGGCGGACATTCTTAACCTATCTTTGTGAGGTTTATTGCACGTAGACTCTCCACGTTTTACTTTTTCTCTTGTTTGTCTCTTTGTCGTATGTCCCTTCTTATCCGATTCCTCTCCTCTTCGAATCATTTATATGGTTCGGGAGGGAGATTTATTCGAATGGGGAAAGTATACAACGATCGACAAGCTAGCGACTCCTTTTAAAAATAAGAAAAAGAGAAAAATGAACGAAAACATTTCACATTGATAGTGGTGATATTGCTGGGTTACTAGACCTTTGTTTTGTCGTCAGATTGAATGTCTGTCTCTTGTTGATTGTTCGTCAGGCTTCGATCGACTGACTGTTGGTCGCACTACAAAAATTTATCTTGCTACCGATGGTAAAAAACCGTCGGTAATAATATAAAAATTGTATGTAATATTTTTACCGGTTGTTTATCTACGGACAAATTAACGTAGCAAAAATACTTGTAGGTAATAGAATTTCCAACATATTTAATGACAATTTACATTAACCAACGAGTATCCGACAAAACATAACTTACGCTAAAAATTACAAAAAATGAAATGTATAATCGTTGCTTACCACTAGTTAAATAACTGATGCAAATTGCCGTAGCAAAAGTGTTACAGTTCCGTCTAAAAAGCATCATGATTTTGTCAATAAAATGTCGCACAACCGTCGGTTAACCATGAGAATTTACTGACAGTTTTATCTGTAAAAAAAATGCAACACTTTATCTAGACATTGTTTGTTCGATATCCTGTCATAAAACTGTCGGCATATAATTAAGGGGTCATAAAACCATCAGTAAGCTATCGAAAACTTATTCATTAAAAAAATATTAAATATCTCCTTCAAAACTACAATCTACACACTTTTAAATTTAAAAGTGCAATCAAAACACAACAAAATACAATAATGTGACTAATTAACACATAACTCATAGGCATAAATAAAAGAAAAACAATTGCCTTAAACCATACAAAATGTACAACTGTATAAAAAAAACAATGTTCGCAAGAATAAAATTGTTTAACATACATACAAACAAAAAAAAAACCCCTACTCATCCTCCCCATCTTCCTCTGTCCTCTCCTCATCGTCATTGGACTGAATTGGCTCCTTCCCTTTTCATAGTTCAGAATGCAGCACCGCTTCGATCTCTACCCTCATCCTCATCCTGAATTGGCTCCTTCCCTTTTCGTAGTTCAGAATGCAGCACCGCTTCGATCTCTACCCTCATTTCTAATCTCAAGGAGGCTACTTGGGTAGCAACTTCAGTTGCAACCTGGCGACACATCTCCTCCTTCTGTGCAGTGGAAGTAGATGCACTGGATGTGCTAGAGGTCGAGTAGGCATCATAGGCTGACGATTGGGACCCCAACCCATAGATCCTGTCATTCTTCTTCCCGCTGACAATCTCCTTCAGAGGTCGTATTCAGAAGGATGGTGAAATAAGCCTGAAACACAACATGACTGCTGAGATCAGCTCTCCTTGAAAGGTCTCCTACAAAACATATAATTAATAAAAGCTAGAGACTAATAAATTTCGATAGTTATTTCAATTTTATACTCATTAATTTTGTAAATTACTTGGGTCATCTGAGATCTACTGTCCACCCAGGACTAATCCAACTGCCGCCTATGAGTGCACATATATAACTCTGCAACAGTTGGCTCCTATTTTTTTTTTTCTGGTGTCTACCAGTGTAATGAAAATAGTTAGCATTCATTTAACTTAAAATAAGATTTAATGCAAAAAAATAAGTCTTACCAACCCCCTATTGTAAAATAAGAATTAATGTAAAGTAAGAATTAATGCAAAAAAATAGTAACAAACCAAATTCCAAACTACATTATTATTCCAGTTTGTTCCGAGCTATAAAAAATTCTAAAGAGCTAAAAAAGAGAAGTAATAACCCACATTATTATTTTAGTTTCTATTTCATTTTTATGATCATAATGAATCAAACATCAAGCTATTCAAGCCTGTTTCTTAACAGAATTTTTCCTAAGCTCATTTGGTGACTTAAAGTTTTCAAAATATATTTTGAGTTTACACTAACAAAATTATTTTAATATCTTGTTGCATCTTGTTTTTTGGGGGGATGCCTAAGAGCTATTTTACAGCATTCCCCTGAATGTAATAAAAATTATGTATACATGCTATTGATGATGATCACTGAAAAGTACTCTGATTATGTATACATGTTATTGATGATGATCACTGAAAAGTACTCTTTGAAGCTTTCCTTAAATAATTTATCAAAGTAAAGTTAGGGTCTATCAACGCACAATATGAATTCATAGGAATTGTGTTGTTGTATTGTTATATTCCTCACTATATGGGTGTCGTGTGTTGAAAAAATTCACTCTACCAAAATAAATGAAAAAAATGATTATTTGCATACATACCACTCAATTCTTATATATTTACAGACCTAATACCCAAACTTCATTTTTTTGCTTGTATGCCGCCTTACCTATGAGCGACATGTATGCCACCTTACTTATGAGGGTTTTGGTGGTCTCTATAAGCTGTGATGCCCTAGCACTAGAGCCGCGAGCCGTGAATTGGGAGAGTCAATAGGAGAGGAGGAGTGTGGTCAAAGCGGTGGATCGTCGCCGGGAGACGAGGAAGAGCATCGCAGGAGAGTAGAGGGATTTAGGGCGAAACCAGGAAAAGCGGCGCGGGGAATAGGAAGAATGAATATTTTGGCGATATAAAAGATAAATTTTGACTATTTAGTTATGTTAATTACTCATCGGTTTTAATTTAAAAAGTAACCGACAGTTAACAACATCGGAAAGTATAAATAAATTGTTATATATATTTTTTTTTCTTAAAAAGCGACAGATTTGACAGTACTAATACCGTCAAAAAATTTAAAGATTAAGTATCCATCATCAAGCTGTAGGAAATGAAATCAATATTTGCGATGCAAATTAGGCCGTCAGTAACTTATGGTGCCTTTTCTTGTAGTATTGATAGATGATTCTTCAACCGGTCGGTTTTATGAGTACTTGTAGGTTTTCGTCCGAGAGATGCTCCTCGATTTGTCACTTTTAATATTGATCGTCAGTTTGTCTTGAGATTCATGCAGGTCATTTTTAGTTGTGCATATTAAGTTCTCCAATTTACTTACTCCATGACAGTGATAGCTACGATAAGGAGAAAAAACTTTTTAATGCAATAAATAAATCTTAATAGTCATAATTTAATGCAATAAAAAAAATCTTAATAGCCATAATTTAATGCAATGATTAGACTCTCTGGATTTCTATGCCCACGACCCTTATATATAGGGCGTAGGGGGTAGTTCTCATAATCTTGAGTCTGCCTCCTTGTATTCGCTTGTTTCTGCAATTTCCTTATGGACAAAGGTTCTAATTCAATGCTAAAACCCATCGATTGTGCTAAGTTGTTGTATGCCGTTGGAGTAAGACAGTCTCGACCTGAAGGTGAGCTGAAAAAGAAGAAGTTGGCTCATAAGTCAAAACCCTCCAAACGAGTGGAGGTAGAGGACTTATCCGACTCAATCCAAGAGACTCCAATGAAGGTTCAGCCCTAAATGTGGCTCAGTCTGGAGGGCCAATTTGTAAAATAACTCTTGTCAGATTAGAATCCGAATGTAATTACCTTTTTAATGAAATAAATAGTTTTTTTTAGTTTTCATCTTTCTCGATTCTTGTGCTGACCGATACATTTTTATTCAAATTGAGTAAATTAATTTTTGCGATCACTTTTATCTTTTTTTATTTATTTATCCTTAATATCATTAGCCCCTTTTATCCAATTTCAGTAAGAATTTGTGTTGAATCTGTTAATATGCATCAAATTGAGGTGCCGTAATGTCAAGCTCTCGGGTTTCTAGACTTTTTTCTGGGCCAAGTGCACCGACACTACAACAGTGGAGCCCAAGGCTCTGACAGTTCCTATTACAATAGCTTGCTATAATAGCCATGCTACAATACGTTGCTGTAAATCTTTTGACATTTTCTTCCAAGCTTGTTGCCCTTGAAATTTGCTGCAAAACATTAAATAAAAATACCATAGAAAACAAACAATAATTTAATATTTATACACAAATACATAATTATTTTTACATATTTTTTACATTTAATATCTATATCCTAGGATGCTAAATATATCGCCTCTATGACTAGGTGAAGAAGACAGAGAAGCAATGGAAGAGGAGTTGTGGGCGACGCTTGAGCAAGCAATCAAGTCCTACACGGGGCTATTTCTGACGGCTTTCGTTACGGTCATGGCGGTTGCTGTGGCATTTTATTATGTGGTCTCTGCCTACTCCGAGCCGACGCCGATTGCGAGGAAGCGGGAGGTGGAGGATGAGCCGATGGAGCTTCTTCCACCGCCGCTGCAGCTCAGCGCGGGACCTGCTTCAGCTCAGCGAGGTAACAGAGGAGCTTATTGCTTACGATGGATCCGATCATAAGCGCTTCAGCTCAGCGAGGTAACAGAGGAGGAGCTTATTGCTTACGATGGATCCGATCATAAGAAAACCCTTCTCATGGCGAGCAAAGATCAGATCTACAACGTTACACAGAGCAGGTAGTTGTTCCTCACTCCTTTCATCATCTTATGTTGAATTTGTGGGTTGATTGTGGCTTTGGACTTTGGGTGGAGGCATGTTGATTTTTCTTTTGTTTTATGAGTTGGATTGAGGATGGTTTGTTGTTATCTTTAAGCTTTATTGATTCTTGTGCAAGGTGAGAATTACTAATTACTTTTATTAAGCATCTATTCCTTTTAAATATTTATAGGGTTTTACATTTCTTAGCCCTTTCTTATGATGTTGCTAAAATTTACATCTTTTTTTTTTTTTGCTTTAAAGAAGATATATTCATCTGTGCTCCTTTATATATATATATCTGTGTGCGCGCGCGTGCACTGCCTTATTGGTTGCGGCCTTTGTTGTAAGTCCCTTGGTTCGGGGGTTCAATCATTGCGTAGGATCTGATTGCATACCTTCTGGAAGGGGATTCAGCCCCTCAGTTTGACTATGGGGTTGATTGGCGATCAACCCCATACACGAAATGATACATAAATATATATCTTGATTATTGTGTCTATATTCACTAAATATATAGACACACATACACACACACATAGATCATGTGAATCTGGAGTTCTTAATTTGGTTTATTTGGTTGTGCTTTCTCCATGTTCCGACTTGTTATTTCAGTATCTTTCTAGCTTGTTGGCTATTTTTCAGCATTTAAGTGTTTGGGTAGGGTTTTGATTCAATGTTCTCATGAATTTTCTTGTTAAGTATATTTTATTTTTTGTATTATTTTGAAGTAAATTTTTGCTTCTAAAGTATCAAATATATGACTATGACAGCTTTGTTATAAACATTGTTTGTAACATCATTACTAAACAAGGACAGAACAGTCATTTGTCTAGAAGCAACTGTAGAAAATAAACAGTCAACCGGCTTATTCGCAGCAGCTATAGACCCTAAATTGAATTGACCGATCTTAAAAACAATTCAAAATAAATTTTAATTCTCAATATAATAACCACAATTTTTTCTATAAAAATTAACTAAAAAATTCAATACTTAGTGAAGCATAAAACCACAAATTTATATAATTAAATTTAATTAATTAAAACTCAATAATCAAGCTAGTTCATAAAGTGCACACCGCCGAAGTGAGTCACAAGCACAAACTACAAAACTATTTTGTTTATATAAGCAGTCCAAGACTAATTTCTAATATAACGTGGGAAAAAAAATTAAGGGTTTCCTAAAATTTTAGCTTGGCGATGAAAATGAATATAAATGTGCTCAGAATATGGGAATGTTATAAAAATATTATAACTTTAATACTTTTTTATATCATAAACTTTTTATTCTTATTACATATTATATTATTACTATAAATTGTAACTATCTATCTATCTATCTATCTATCTATACACACACGTACGTGAGCGCACACACAAATATATATATATATATATATATTTGAAAAGCCTAAGGGCTAAAAGAAACATTTTCCTAAACAAAATCTATGTTAAATTGCTTATCACTTTATCATGATTATGCACTTTTGGTTGTTTCAAACAAATGAAACACTTAAAAAAGTGCCAATAAAAAACAAACAAATTTACTTTTAATTAATTAATATCAAAAACAAAAAATACTGCTGAATATGTTCACAAATTTATTTCAAACATTAATTTACAAACCAAATACAAAACAATTATCCAAAAATAAAAGATTATCAAACAACATGAATGCGTAGCGTTTTTGTAACGCGTGCATAACAAACGAAACACAAATCCCCTTTCATCCTTGATGAAAGATTAGCCAATCCCCCTTATGCAAATCACACAAACAACAACATAACATGACATGCCCCCTCATGTCTCAACAAATCAAAATCCTCAATCCATTTAATCTTAACATATGCATACTATATATATATAGTTTAAGCGTGATGTTTACCAACCGTAGAGCCACTCCTGAGCTTCATCCTAGTCCGAGCAATATACTCCTCCGCTCTTTCATTCAGGCTTTTGATCCTCCTCGGTTTCTTCACGGCCGCGCGCCCCGGACCTGCCAGATCCAAGTTTTGTATATTAACCTGCCGGCCATCTTCTGCCAAACTGACGGCGATGGTTTCCATCGGCGGGGGGGGGGCGCTATGACGGCGAAGCGGTTTCATGGCAGGAGAGAAAGCGCTGATGAGCTTCTCGCACATTGAGGGATTTCTTCTGGATTCGTTCTTCTCCATTTGTGTTGAGGTTGTGGAGATGATGGTGGGGAATTAATATATATTTATAATGAAGAAAATTGCTGTTGTGCTACTCTTATGTATATGCGTTAATTCTATTTTAATTGTATATGTCACGTGTTATCTTTATTCTAATTAATTTACAAGATAATTTAATCAAGACTTTCAAAAATCCTTTTATATGTAGAATAGGAGTGGAGGAGAAAAACTGCTTTTGTTTTTAAGAAAACTTCTGGGGGAATATATTCGATCCCCACTGCTTTTTCTAATTAGGCCCAGATAAAGTAACATCATTTTTGGCCTGTGTCAAAGACCGTCCATCACCTCCACACATACAACAATAATACAATCACCTTACACACACACACAACACATCCACAACAGTACTACCTCCACACACCTAAACCCATCTACTGACACAAAAACAACCACACAATCACCTCCTCTACACAACCATACTAGCACCTCCTTAACCACACACAAACACCCAACATCTCCACCATCATCTCATCTACACATCCACTATCACAAACAAAATTACACAACCACCTCCTTAACAACACACCAACACATCCACAACCACAAACCAACTATCACCACCTTACCCACACACAAACACATCCACCAACACATACACATCCGCACACCAATCACCCACACCACCACCACCACCTCCACCACGCACCAACCATCTTTCAGCATCTCCTCCTCGTTCTTCAACACAAACACGTTCACCCTCACATCCACCACATCAACACCATAAGCCAACCTCAACCAAATGTATAGTGAATGAACAAAAAAGAAAATCATAATCTACTATTGCACATGCATTCAAAGCCAACACGTATTACACCATAACTCAAGAAAATAATGGAGTAAGCTTGCATTTGCCAAATCAAAAATTTCAAAATTCTATGACATTGCAAATGGGATCCTGGAAATTCCAAAATCCAAATTCAATCAAAAACCAATGAAGCATAAGCATTTGTCAAATCAAAAATCCTAAAAAATTCAAGCATTGCACATGTGACCCCTATAAAATCTCAAAATCCAACTTCAACCGAGAAGCAATGAAGCATAAGTAAAATAAAAAAAAAGTAAAAAATTCTCGAGCATAGAGAACCACACAAACACAAAGAAAACCACCACACAAGAACCCGCGATGGGCACAAAGGCACCAAACCAAAAGCCACACATTAGAGTAAAGAAAATACCACACAAAGATTACCCAACACGAAGAAGAACTACCGCACAGAAAACTATGAAAATATCATATACACACCCATTTCTAAAATAAAGAACAATGGCAAAGTTAAGGTATGGATTACCCAACACGAAGAGGAATCACTGCAAACAGAAACCACAGTACAGAGGAACCACCATGTAGAGCACCATATGAAGAAGCAACACCTCACACGGATCAAAAGATCCAAATAGAGTTGTAGAGGAGATAGAGGAGAGAAAGAAGAGAACTCGCCGAGAGAGGTACAACACCAACCTTCAAATCCCGAGAGAGCGCAGGGGGGGGGGGGGGAGGGGGTCGCTAAGGCAAAACCTGAGAGAGAGGATCGCGGGAGAGGAGTGGAAAGAAACACAAGAAAACTGATCGTGGGAGAGGAGGGGCAGTCACATTAACACTAGACAAATGAACGCAGGCCGTGAAGTCGAATCCCCGGTCGTGTTTCATTCAGATTTTCAACAAATCCTCACTGTTAAAATGAAATGTGAAGCTTCACATTTTCTGACCGCGTCGCGGTGAAACCACTGCCTAAACGGGGAGTATATCTTATTCTCTCATATTGCGCTCATTAAAAGATGATCTTTAATAAAATATTTAGTATAAAATTCAAGATCAAATTGGCCCTTCATTCGAGGCAAATCAAACTTTTAATTCAATCTAGAGTTGAGGACAAATCTATTCGAAATAGTAAAATTTACACAGTTTAATGCACCAACTTTCTAGATTAGAAAACGTTGTTTTGCTTTCTTGGCCTTCTAAACCAATGTTGGTGTAGACTTTCTTATCTTATGAGAATTGAGAACAAAACAACCACGAATATCAAGTGGAATTTCGCTACTTGGAATTGTTTTAAGGACATTCAACGAGAACAAAAATTTGGAACTCTCATTGATGAACGTACCTAATAAATGAACTCCTAACTTTACTATTGTTAATGAATCTTTCATGATTTAATAATGTGTGGATTATTTTCTCACTTCTTAGAGTTCATTTTTTTACAAATCCATTCTAATCTGTTTGGGCTCACATCAAATTAATACCACACCAATGGTCCTTATTATATAGCTGAGTTATCTATCTACATTGAAGCCACTACATAAGTTGCTCAATTCATTTGCCTAGTTCATAATCCTCAACATATGCTGATCCTCTTCATCTCTCAGACCAATTTCATGGTGTTGGAACCTCTAGCTGCAATAGTTTGTGTTGTTGAATTCTTTGTCTCATTTGGTAACTTTTAATGGTGACATGCCTGAAACTATTCATCATTCCACCACTATTCAGAATTTTACACTTGAAGTTGTTCTTCCTCAGCAAAAAGAGACTTCCGCGGGCACTCTTTCTAGGCTAATGTTAGAGATTAATAAAGGATTAAGGGCCCGTTTGGGGCAGCTTATTTGGTGCAGTGGTGTTTTGAAAACGCCACTAGCCTGTTTTGACATTTTGAAAACGCACCTGTCTTGTTTGGGTAAACTGCGTTTTGACAGCTTATATGTTTTCAAAATGCTGAAAATAGCGGTTTCACACCGCAGCTTTCTGACTGTGGTCTGGTTTTTCTAAAAAAATAAAAATTTGTAATACGCTTTGGTATAGTTTTTCCAAGAAAATAAAAATTTATAATAGTCACCGCACCTAACTTATCAGCAAATTATTTTTAATCAGCTTATCAACAGTTGCCTCAAACAGACCCTAAGTTGATGCTCACTATAACAAATACAGTTGCCCCCAAACAGACCCTAAGTTGATGCTCACTATAACAAATTTATTTAATCCTGTTAAATCTCGGGGGAAGTCAACTAGCTTCATGAAATTCAATTTTTTTAACATCATTTATGATGATTTTTCTTCGAAACATTGAGATTTAATTTTACATTTCCCATCATAGACATTATGTCATAGAAAAATTATTATGTGCGGACATTCGAATGTACGGATAACTATGGATGGGTAGTCCACGTCATCACAAATTCATGTGTATGTGATTTCTACGTGATCTCCCTATTCATACATAATAACTTTTGCATCTCTATGACCAAATAATTATATTAAATTTCTTTTTAAATGCTTGCAACATATTAGGTCCCGTGTCAAATCTTTTCTATCATAAGAGAAACAGTGCGGCTAATTTTTTATTTTTATTTTTTGTGATTGAATGAGTGCGCGTGTATCCATCAAACTTTATATTTCTTATTTCAATATGCATTTTCTTCAATTTTTAATTAAAAGTGAATAACCTAAACTTATTTGCGCTAATTTCAATACATTTTCTTTATAATTAACATACATGTGAGGGTTTCTAATACAAGCCCAATTACACATCCATTTGATTACAAAAGAATTTTTTGTTTTGCTTAAGCTTCGAGTCTTGATGATCACAAAATCGAACAAAATCAATTATATTATTATTATTATTATTATTATTATTATATTAGAAAATTAAAATTAGTTGTTAAATTTATAATAAATTGCTGTCTTTTTTTTCATGTTGTAATTTTCATTAGAGTCAATTTAAATTGAGCTCTAAGACAAAATTAAATAAAATATAAACATATCTACCTGGTTCAATTTTTACTGGGTTCAATTCAAGTTTAATTTTTGATTGGTTCCAATTTGTGGGTGCAGTTTGGTTGCTTCTAATTAAATTTTTGCTAAACTATTTAATATCACATAACACACTAAAAACTTTGCCTCTTTTGAGCTTAAATACTTAATAATAGTTAACACTAAACAAAAATAGTGTTAACTATTATTAAGTATTTAAGCTCAAAAGAGGCAAAGTTTTTAGTGTGTTATGTGTTTTCAACTTAAATACCCTTCACCCTTTAATTGTTTTAATGTTCCTTTCCTTAAGTTTTGGATCTTTCACTGGGTTAACCTCGTTTACTATGAAAAGGAACATGTATATGAACCATACGGATGAATCTCTGATTTTTGAGTGCTTGCAACCATAATATTATCATCTATTGTAAACAAGCTATAAGCTTATGAAATTCCTTACACTTTAAATTGATAAAAATGTTCACTTTGATATATAGATTAAAATGACAAGATAAAATCTCATTTGTGAAGTTGAGCCAGTATCTCTTCACTGGAAAACGGTTTAATTGAATTTTAACTTGGAGCCTTATTTCTGCAAAAAATAGTCGTGAGATTCAATTAGTTTTGTGAGTTTAAGCTATGCTTACCACTTCATTTATTGTCAGATATAAAAATGATTTTAATGGACTAAACATTTTGCGTCAGTTTATATATTCAAGGGATTGGAATACCGTAAGATGATACATTTAAGACTATTAAATCCCAAATTTATTTGGTAGACACGCAATTAAGATAAAAACCTTTCAAATTGGGGATAGAGAAAAAGCGAACGAGTAGTGAAGACTCAGAGAATGAGGCTAAGCCTATCTCGTCGCTCGTATTGCTGATTTTTTATTGCATACTGACACCGGATGCAATTCTAAGTCCAGTGTACAATCAGAACCGTCTAAAGAATTAGAGTGGGTCCCACTCTAAAAACCAAAAAAAAAAGGAAAAAATATTTTACAGTGGCCCTAATTGGACACCGGATGCAAAATCCGTACGCAGTAAAAGCTCCATATTGCTTGTATTGCCTGTATTTGATTCAGTAAAGAATAAAAATTTATTCAGTAAACTTACAAAAGATGGTTTTTATGTGTGTAAATTTCAAATTGAAAAAATAGATTGTAGGGGTTTTGGCCCTTCCAAAACCTTATATTTATAAATTGTCATCTCTTAATATACATAAAGTTTCACACTAATGTACAAACATGACCTTGTAGTTGAGTACAAGAATATAAACGTGTTCTAATCTGAGCAAACATGACCTTTAACTAATCCACCAGATTCTCAAATATTTCTTTTGCCTTCGGCTTTATTTCATTGTTAGGCTATGTAGTAGGAGAAAATTTTACATCCGGACACTAGATGTCCGGACAACGACCCGAACGCAACAAGGAGGACGGAGAGTCTATTTGTAAACTTTTTTCATGTAGCAGAGCCAACCCTTATTATGTCACTTTTATGGGCTAAGCCCGTCGAGTGGATGAATCCAATTCACCATATTAGAACGATAAACCAAACAATTCCAAAGGAAATTGGTGGCATAAATGCTGAGCTTGAATTTCAAAGCCCTGCGGATTTTATGTGTTAATAATTTAATTAATTGTATCTTATTCTAGTTTAGGTTGACTGTTGCTTTGGTATATCATAAGAAAATTTATTAAATCGAATGTGGATCTCAATAAACTTTTTTAATTAGAAATTTTCAGAATTACATTAAGAATAATTTGACATTTCATTTCAATAAATTTATAGTTGAATTGAAAATCTCGTCAAGACAAATATAAAAACACAAAAAATGATCTGATAAGAAACTTAATGAGCTTAAATCAAATACTAGATGTATTACCAACATTTGAAGATTTTAGTAGAAGTGTCGAACATTATCTAGATCTTGCAAACTTTTTTAAAGAGAAGAATCTAACGAGCCAAAAATCACTAAATTTTGAATTCATTAAATATTTAAAATATGAAGTAAATGGTCCCTGATCAAAACAATCACTACGAATAGAAGAATGCCAACTTCTCTCCTACAATAGAAAATTTAAATGAAGTCTTTAAATTTATGACGAATGAAGATGGAACTTGGGAAACATAAAATGATTGTGATGTAATTTTTTCTTCTAAATTATTAAATTCTGCTTCGAAGCCTTTGCATTTCTTCATTTCGACAAAATTACTTCCTACTACGAAACTCAGTAAAGTGCCGAAGGAGAGTGCTATCCTCAATTATTATATTCAAACTAGAAGACTAATTGATGTGAAATAAATAGTTTTTTAGATAACTAAGAAAAGTTTGTTGCTTTTTAGATACTGCTAATCAGTCACAGTAGGCTACTTAACCTTATACTCATATTCCAAATTTGATTGGCGAGGAAATCCTATTGATTATTGCTCCACTAACTGGTTCCATACCTTACTTAGAAACACAGTTGGGCGGTTTTTATACACATTTTTTGAAAACACACTATAACATGTCTCATAAAATTTATGTTATGAGCCGTCACTAATTTAAAATTTAAGCTATTGCAACCATCATTACCAATCTTCTTTGGCTGTAATTTCTCATTCAAGAAATTATCTTATCAACTATAAAACTAACTCCTCTCAATCATGATAACAAGTCAGTTACTATTATCATGAATAATCATATCTTTCATGCTTGCACCAAATATATTGAGATTGAATAATACCACATTTGAGATTATAGTTGCTTGAAAACTTTCATCTTTTTTTCATATTACAGTTAATTAAAGACCAAAGGATAAATACTCTCACTAATAGTCTTTGTACCTTAAGAATTGTCAAGCATTACAAAAAACTTAGGACTCAACCAAATGTCTTATATGTATAAGGGTGGCATAACAATCAATATTTTGTGCCACAATATAATCACATGAAGCAGCAACAATGATTGACATATACTTATTATTTCTAGTTGTGGGATGTAACAAAATCAGTTCATCTACTCCGAATAATGTTAAATTTTCTTAGCTAAGCAAGTTGTGTTACCATAAATAGTTTTATTGTAATCAGTACTTGTATGAATACATATTATAGCTACTCTGATATCCATTTATTATTCTACACTTGCTTTTGTTAGCTATTAACTTCCATGCTGAATTATATTCCACTTCTCATATTTGTCTTTACCCTAACCATGGTCATATATATGATCTCACATTTACTATAATTTTTGAAGTAGGAAATTCTTATTTTGAAAACCTACAATAATATGATTAGTATTTTTAGTAAAATGTGTTTTAAAACATGATTACATTGCAGTTTATGCAATATAAGTTTGATATTTCACTAAATAATATACATGAATAGGAACAAATCTCGAATCATTTTGGATGTTATAACAGCCAAACTCAAAATCATGATTACTTAAGTTATATTGTTAATAACTTTATAGATAAATTGAACATCTCAATAATTCAAATCTAAAAAAATATATATTTGAGACCAAACAAGTCTAGATCAAACACTTGAAGCATAATTCTAGGCTTCAAAGCATTTATTGGAAGGTTAAACAATTGTTAATTTGACATGCTTGTTGCTGAAATGAGAGCTAAATGAAAGGAATTCAGCAAGCTCAAGATCTTTCAATTTTAGGACAATTAAGATACTTAAATATTGAAAAAATAATCAATGATAAATGTGTCAAATTGAATTTGTAGGTTAAGTTTGGGTCTGACCAAAAATTTCCTCGACTCAAACCGAACCCAACCTCAATTTCCCATGTTTAACACAACTAACCCACACTCGACCCCTGTAACCAATTTAACATGTGTATAACGACTATTTAGGTCAAATTTGAGTTATATTTAGGTCAATTTTGGGTCCATTATAAGTTAACAAGTCAAATTTAGGTTGTTTTTAAAATTTTAAAAATTATGGCTCCTCCCTGTTTAAAGCTGATTAAACAGAAGGTTTCAGAATCAAAGAAGTAATTGATTGTAACAAGGGTTCTGAATCCATCGGGGTTTCTGGGCTCCAATGAATTGCACTATAAACAACTCCCTGAACTCTTTGAAGAAATTTTTAATCCAAATAGAGAGTTCATTAAATCATCCGAGATATAAATATCACAAGGTGGTGTAGAATAGTCGACATTTCAATGTTCCATAAACCTTGAGAAGGAAAATGACCGACTCAAAGGACGCAATATAGTCAGCCAAATTACTTTGACCTTTGTATGGTTTCAAGGAGGGAATCTTGAACTTTTCTTGGGGTTCAACTTCAATGATATGTCAGGCGAATGCATTCTCCAGTCGGTGGTAAACTTTGATTTGTCATACTTATGATTCTATTTGTGTTGCTTGTGGTCTTCTTCTTAACACAGATCTAACACTACCTTGGTTCTTGGATTCTTCCATCTACTAAACTTCTTAAGCCGTCTTTTAGTCATAAGGTTTGGGTGTTGAAGGATGAGGCTCTGGGAGAGGTTGCGTTGTCCCCTCAAGTATAACTCGAATCAGCTTTGCAATCTAAACCGCCACACAATCATGTAGTTCTTGAGTTTATTGTTGAATGAATTTTTAACTCACTCGGTGTTAGAAGTTACTCCTCTATGCATTCCTTTTTCGTTACGCGCTCCTCCTCTTGTTGAAGGCATGACTTCATGCTCATCACATCTTTTAGGATGTTGAATCCCGTGTCACACATAAAGAATAGAGCGTTGGTCAAATGAGAGAAATATGAAAAGAGAGGAATAGAGAAAGAGAAGCATAAGTAGAACAAATTTTATGGGAATGGATTCAATAGTCATTCTTGTGGAAAATACCATTCTATTTTTAGATCATAGGAAGGTTCTAGTGAATTAGATGATTGTCCTTTATTTAACTGGAACTATATAATATACGAATCCTTACATATTTACATATTTGCAACTGACTTTGGTGTCATTTGACCCTGGTAACTGTTGATGGTGTCGTTCCATATATGTAACTGTCTTTGACATTATTTTGCATTCATATCTATTCGATCTGATCGTTTGGCTTTCTCTCAGTCAGCTATAAACATTTGACCGACTTACAGATGCCCTACCAATTTTTTCGAGGGGATCCCTTATGAAGACCCATTGTCTTTAGGAAGAATTATTCTATCAAGCAGAAGGTGCGTCATCGTAATTTGATAGACAACCTTCCTTAGGGCGATGAATCTTCATAGAGGGTTGAGCAAGAGTTCCATTGAGCAACCATTGACCTTGTTAATGCTTATGTATCGGTTTAGTTGTCACCAATCTAGGTGTGTGATGTTCTCTGGTTCACACAAATGTTCATTCGGTCAGCTGATGATTCATCTGTCTAAAACATAGTTCAATGATTCCATCTTTTGATGCCCTTTCCTCACAATTCATTGGATCCCCTCAAAATTTGTGTAGTCACAATTCTGATATACAATTATAGAAACTAACTATAGTAAGATCAATCTATCTAAAAGAACAATAAGAAAATATATGAATAATTCTTTTGTCTTGCTGATATTTGACATAAATCAAAAAATATAAGACATATTCTTAAAAATTTGATTCTCAAGAGCTTAAATTTAAACAAGCTCTTATTGAATTTTTAAATATAAATTTTTTCTATTTTTAAATCGCCGAGATAATTTTATTTGCAAGTTATCAAATGGTATCAATTTTAAATGACTGATATTCATCTCAAATATCCCATGAAAATTAAGAATTAATAATTCTTTAACCTATTCCTTGCACTTATTATTCATCTATTGTACTTATTTATCAATGATTATGAAATTTACATATTTATAATGATGCTCTAGTATAATAATATCTTTTTTTTAATTAAGATATAATTCACCTCTAGAGTAAGAAACATTCATATCTAGAATCTATACATCATTTTGTACAAACTAATTTCACTCTTTAAAATGCAGAATATATCATGTTTCTCTTAAATTTTAAAAAATGATAAGTTATTGTTGATATTAATTGCATTATATTCAAAATGCCTTGTGGCTTTCCTTATAATTTAAAAAGAACAAATCAAATTAATCACAAGCATCAAGTAGGAGAATAATTGATAACTAGGAATAACATATTTTGAAGATGTGCTAAATAAATAATATAATATACAAAATAACAACCTTTGCTTTATGAGATCAATAGTTTAATGCTGCATATTACTTGCACCATTAAACTATTGATCTCATAAAACATGAATATTAAGATTATGATAGAAGGGAACTTCACAATATTTTTCCTTTCGACCTCATAGACTTAAGTATTCAGCATGAATTATACCAACAAATTATCCCTTTACACGTTAATAATATTTTGTATTACAAATTTTAACATTTATAATTTTTAGATTTTGCTTGAGAGTATAGATAATATTTTCCTTTTAATTTAAAACATACATTTAAAAGATTTCCAGAAGCAATTTATAATACAATTAAATTTAATGATATAACTATAATTTTATAATATATTATTTAAAGTAATTATCAAATATTTAATAAATTTAAAATTAAAAATATACTGACTAAATATAATTTCAAAATTAAAAAAAATTAAATAAATCTTAAGTAGACTGACTATTCAAGTTGACCTTCGAGCTAGTTTCGTCATGCTGTCATCCATGCAAAGGTGTCCCTTCACCCATCATAAATTTTATAAATTATAAGAACGAGCCTATATTGGCTTAAAATCAGAAATCATAATTTTTATAAATTATAAGAACGAGCCTATATTGGCTTAAAATCAGAAGGTCTTCCAGGGAGAACTAATCAAATGAACGTGACATGTCAGAGCATACTGCGAACAATAATTTTACCTAATCTAATTTTTTATGATGTAGACTAAGATTTGATGACATTGGCCGGGCCTCCATGACGAAGATTATAGATTAAAAATAAAAGAGCAAGTTGATAATTGTGAAGGATTAAGCACAAAATAATCTCACTTTTCTTGATTTGTGTATTAAAAAAAATATTAGGTGAAATAATATAATCATCTAAGACTTGAGACTAAGTACACATACTTGAAGGATCGATTTGGGCTCATTTGTTAAATGAAGGGTTGAAATGCAATAATTTTAGCTCAAATTGAAAATGAGTTGAATACGAACATATTTTTATTCCATCGCCTTGGGCCCTACCACACAAACACATTTTTTTTAAATATTTACAACAAAAAATTAATTTTTACAATGCTTAGTTTTGCAATCATAAATCTGTGCATGAAAATATATATATTACATTTAAGAATATAATAATGAATTTAGATAGATATATATGTATATATAATCTGTGTGTGTATGTGCGCGCGCGTGCGAATGATTTGTCTCATTGGTGTTGCCTCTAGCGTAAGTCCCTTGGGTCGGGGGTTCGAATTAGAAGCAAGCACACTAGGTTTTTCAACCCTTTGGGGGAATCGATATTTGGTGTCCACTAGACCAAAATATCGATTTCACTTTTTAATATATATATATATATATATATTGATGTTAAAAAAAAGAGGGATATGTATGTAAATAAGAATGTTTAGATATGTTAATGCTTAAGAGTTGTGTGGTATGTAAGCAAATGCCTAATTATTTTTTATTATTTTATATTTTTAAAAATGATAAATTAAATAAAATTAGTCTCACATCTTTTGTAATTTCTGAGTTGTTCTACCTATACATAATAAGAAATGGCTTTATTGCTGGGTAAAACTTATTTTCAAAAGAAATATTTATATCTGTATATGCATTTACTTAATGTTTCACAATATTTACCAATTGAGCTCAATTGCTTTAAAATTGCCCATTGCATATCATTGTAATTTATAATCAACCGTAGACTTCGATCCGATTTTGAATTGATTGTGGTATACAATTAGCGAAGGATATAATTCCTTTGTTGATTCTTGTAAATGAATGATTATTAATGTGACATAAATATAGTTTTTTTGCTTAAATAATGCTTTTTATAAAGTTAATTACATCACAGGTTGTATTAAAAATGAGCAATGTCATGCTATGATGTTAAAATGGATTATCTAGCATTTGTAGTGGATTTTTTCCCTTACATAAAAATTTATGAAGCCGCGACTAATTGGAAAGACCACGGCCGGCTTCCCTCAAAAGTGGCATGAGTTTGAACACACACCGACTCTTTCTAACGTAGTTGTTATTATGACTCAAATATTGAAAAAGAGAGGACATCATAGTAGAAATAATGAGAGGGTTTCTAATTTTTTAGATATAATAATCTTATGTTGATATTATTTGCTAAAATTTTGAAAAATTGATTGCTTTGGTGATTGACCGACGTGAGTATGATAAAAAAAACATTAAATTTACTTTTTATGTCAATAATTATGCAGTTGATTGTACTCAAAATGAATGGAAAATAAAAAATTGAATTTCAAACTTATTAATGAAATAGAAGAAAAAGAACTATCACAAACCAAACATTCCAATCTTGACTTCAAACATCTTAATCTTTGTTGAGTTGCGATGCAATAGCTAATCCTCTTTGCTTAGCAATGTCATGCTATGATGTTAACATGGATTATCTAGCATGTGTAGTGGATTTTTTTGACTTAAAATAAAAATGTATGAAGCACAACTAATTAAAATGGCCACAATCGGCATATACTAACTCCTTCTAATGTAGTTGTTATTATGACTCAAATACTGAAAAAAAAGGACATCATAGTAAAAATAATGAGAGGGCTTCTAATTATTTACATATAATCTTATGTTGATATTATTTGCTAAGATTTTGAAAACTTGATTGCTTTGGAGATTGACCAATGTGAGTATAATTAAAAAAAAAAACAATAAATTTACTCTTTGTGTCAATAATTACACTGTTGATTGTACTAAAAATGAAAGGAAAATAAAAAATTGAATTTCAAACTTATTAATCAAATAGAAGAAAAAGAATTATCACAAACCAAACATTCCAATCTTGATTTCAAACATCTTAATCTTCGTTGAGTTGCGATGCAATAGCTAATCCTCTTTGCTTGTTCTCTGTATCAATCATACCCCAGATGATGTCGAGTATTGAGATCCTTTAGTTCGATAGATAGGATGCAACAATCTCCGCCTTACTCTTGGTCTTTTATGTTGGACAAATGACAGATCACAACCTGCAATCTCTCGGCCTCTCTCTTGATTTGCATATCATAATTTCCACACCCTCCCGGTTTGAACTTGTTGAGGGTAAATATGGAAAGAGCCAAAGATAAATGAAAGCTACAACAGAAAAACAAATAAGATTATCTACATATAAGGCAATAAAAAAGAAAAATTGCAATTAAAATAATTAAGTCTAATACGTAATCTATAATTAATTAATAATATTGATATTGAATTGAGTGCTAGACAAGCAAAGCTAACAATTTCTCCAAAAAACCTCTTTAACCAAAAAAAAAAAAAATTACCTTCCTGAAGTAGAGTTAATCAGTAATGGAATTCGGCTCTAAACACTTAGTAAGGAAATCTATCAGATTCTCATCTATGTACACTTTTTTAAACATCTACATTGGCTCGAACAAGATGTTGAGGAAGGTGGAGACCCGGTCCACTTCCTATTACCGTAGATTCTTTGATAAATTGATTCTAATTTATCTGCTCTTAATTCTTTTCTTTATGTATTTTATTCTCTATATTTTTTCACAAACTAGGAGCATATTATAAACTTTTAGAAGAAACATATAACATTATTTTCTGAGAAGCTAATATAATAAACATACATATCATAATCACTCCTATTGTATAAATTCTGAACCATAAATAAATTAAAGTTCTTATATCATTATCGCGTAGACTTCTTTGACCCATATAGAGAAGATAAACTTTATTTTTCTTATCAAATTTGGTGTAACCCTCTAGATATCCCATATGAACAATTTTCTCAAGTTTTCAGTGAAAAAAAGCTAGTTTTACATTTACTTATTCAAGCTCCAAGCCTTAGTTATATCTAGCAACTACAAAAAAAAATCATCCTAATTGAAATATTTTTGACAAAATTTTAGAAAATCTCACTGAAGTCTATTCATTTCTTATGAGTGGAACCATTTACCACTAATTGAGCCTTATATCTAATATGGTCAACATCTAAAACACCATCTTTTATTTGTAAATTTATTTGCAGCCTATGATTCTTTTATTATGTGGTTTGTTAACATGCTTTAATATATAATTTTTTTTTTCTAATGATTTCATTTTTTATCCACTACATTCTCTCAAAAAATTACTTATCACTATTCATTTCTTCATTATCTGTTCTCAAATCATTCTGTGACATTTACTCAACAACATTAATAATATATATATATAGTAAATCAATATAACCTAATTATTTATGTTTTTTTTATATTTCTTCTAGTTTGATTCTCGCTAGATTATATTCAGATCTATTTAATATTGCTGAGTAACAACTTTTTTATGATAATCCAAACTATTTTTTTTTGCTAGAATGAACTTCACATACAATTGATTTAATGTCACTACTTTGCTAAAATACTAAATCTTTAGTATTAATTGTGGTTCCCTATTTTTCTCTAGTAGTTTGATCAATAAACATCATGTCTTACTCATTGAAGATAACAACTCCGTTGACAATAAACTTGGTTGCATTTGTCAACTAGCATTTATAAACTTTATCTTCAACTTGATACCCTAACAATAGAAAATTTTGAGATCATACCTTTAACTTTCTTGTATACATATGAATATATACTAGGCATTCTAAAAGTCATATATTGATTACAGATTTCAAATTTCCTATTCAAATTTCCTCAAGAACATTTTGAGTTAAAGAGGTTTAGATAGACTTTTATTCACCAAATAGCATGTAGTGTTAACTACCTCACCTTGGAAGCATTTATCCATTTTTGCAAGTGATAGCATACATCTAACTTTCTCAAGTTGTGTTCTATTCATCTTCATAATAATGTCATTCTTTTATATATTTAATCTAACTATTTTATGTCAAAAAATTTTATTGTACTTTCAATGCTTAATAAATATTTCACTATTAAGATATCCTAGATCATTATTTATTTTTAACCTCTTGATTTCCTTTTTAGTATGATTTTAAATGAGACTTTTTATTGTCTAAACGTCATAAAAGCTTCATGCATGTTTTAAAATATAAACCGAAACTTGTATTGAAGAATCATTAATGGAAATTATAAAATTTCTACATTCACATAAAGTTGAAAGATCCCAAAATATCGAAATGTATGTAATCAATAGCCTTGTGCAACATTTATGTAAGCCTGCTTCGCAAAGATATAAAACTAAAAAACATAATTTTATCAATGTTATCTTTGTTAAGGACTCCTTATTCGTGCAGAACATTCAAATCCTTTTGACTAATATGATAGTTAAAAATGTTGAAGTTTTGCATGATCTATTTCTATTATACAAAAAAATATCTTCTAAACATATATAAGTTTATTACAATGCAGAGTGAATGTAAACATTTCAATCTTATGCCTACATAATAGTGATCGAATCTCTAATAACTTTTGGCATGCCACTTAGTCTTGAAAGTACAATCAAGTGCATCAAAAATACAAAGAGAAAATAAATTTCTTTGAAGTTTGAGACATGTGTGACTTTGGAAAAAGTTCTATTTACTCCATCATCCATCTTAATTTAATTAGTTTGATCTCAATGACATTATAAGCTGCATCATTTTTCATAATAACACTCTAGTACAAAGAGAAAATAAATTTCTTTGAAGTTCGAGACATGTGTGACTTTGGAAAAAGTTCTATTAACTCCATCATCCATCTTAATTTAATTAGTTTTGATCTCAATGAGATTATAAGCTGCATCATTTTTCATAATAACACTCTAACAATTTCATTGTACCAAAAAAATTAGTGCTTATTAGGAGTCATATGAAACAAATAACCTATAGTTATTATATAATCATTACAATTAGAATCAATCATAACATCCAAAACCTTTAAATCTATAAATCTATTTGATATAATTAAATCATCCCCAAATTCTCATACTTTTCTCCTATATTTCAATTTTAAGTCAAAATAATCCTTCATATAATGTGTTTTATTGTGACACAAAAATAATTCAACTTGTTTTTTACATTTGGAAGGGGGGGGGGGGGGGGGGGGGAACAGAGGAGATTCATGTGGAATTAGTTTCACATT